>NC_060886.1:20205607-20415607 GCF_014805685.1 Silurus meridionalis
TAAATAAAAATGTATAATCTCTGAAGCTTGCTATGTATCTGTCATATTACTATAACCAGATGTAGCATGAATTTCCATGAATGAATCTCTCTCTCTCTCTCTCTCTCTCTCTCTCTCTCTCTCTCTGTCTCTCTCTATCCCTCTCCCTCTCCCTCTCTCTCTTATATTCTATATAAATATAGAAGTTTTGAATAAGATTAAGATCAGTTTTCTTTTCAGGCCACTGAATTTGTACCAATACATGTCTTTATATACTATGATTTGTGCATAGGTAAATTGTCATACTGTATTAGATTTGCAGTTCCTTAGTAACAGTTGTAGGAAATTGTAACGCTACAGCATAGACAATTTCAGACAATTGTGTAGTTCCAACTGTGTGGCAGCAGTTTGAAGAAGAACCATATTTGGTTGTGAAGGTCAGGTGTCCAAATATTTTTGCCCGTAGTATAAGGAAATTAAAAATTTTGATTCAATTTTTGTTAACCTTTATGGTGTTTCCATTGTATGGGAACCACGATTAATTTAATAAAACATCTGTATGTTATTCAACTATTAGAAATATAAAAGGCCAATGCACCACCACCACCTCTGCATTTTAGTCTAAAAATTTAATTATATGAAATAATCACAAACTGTCACGTGTTAGTGTACATCTTATTTTTTTGAATTATTTGTGTGGAATAATGCCAATTTTCTTATTTGTCATATACTTACTATGTTTGAAAGGATTTCCTTTGCTTAGCATGCATGATAATATTTTCTAAGGAGATTTGGAAATAACATAAAGCACAAAAAAAGACAAGTGAGTAGGCAGTCTTGTTTTCCCCTTTTTTTCTCAGCAGATGGTGTGAAGTGTCAGCTGACAGCTCAGAGAGAGGCTCAGTCCCTTAGGCCCCTCACTTTCTGGCTCCCTCACTCTCTACTCTTTATCTCTCACTGAGTGACATCTCCTTGCTATGCTAACATACTTCTGTCATAGTGTCATGCTAGACATAGCGTAATGAACCATTTAAACATCATGTCCACAGGGTGGACAACTATTAGTCCTATTTATTCTTATAAATCTTGCTGTCAGTATTGTTATGGGTGATTGACTACTGCCAGAATAAATGTGTTGATTTGAAAAAATGCACTGCATGATAATTACTAATGTAAAATCAGTATTTTTTGCCCACTTTTGGCTGAATAACTAACCTTTCTTAAAAGCATGTAAATTGAATTTACAGGAATACATGTCCCCAAGAATGTATAATGTGCTCTTGCAACTCATGCAACTTTTAAATTGTTACTTAAAGAATTGAATGTGCAAGTCTTTTCCTAAAACTAATCTGTTAACATATTTTAGAAGTTATATAAAATGCAATAGTGACTTCCATTGTTCATCTATGGAAGAAAAAGTAACAGAATTACCAGAGCCCATCCAGAGGATTGATAAAATGTGCCACAGTATACAAATAGTTCCCAAATCTACCATTCTCAAAACATGCCAAGCATAGACAGGAATTATATCACAGTGCTTAAGTTCAGCAGAGATTTATTTCAAACACATTTTGTTTTAGGCAATGACACCACAGTTCCATATAAAATATGGTAGGTGGAATAAGATGGTTCAACCGAGTGTCGCCGAGTGTCTCTTTCCAGTGTAAATGGTATGAACTGCTTATCTCATGCTGTAGGGAGCTTCTCTACTCTCGTCTTCCTCTCCCCATTTTCAGCCAGGACACAAACTCCTTGGCTGCCTGGTCCTGCATGTATGAACTCACATCGCTGGTATATGTGCCGTCTGCATGCCGTCTTGTGTGGGACCTAATAAAATAACAGTAGCATTACGAAGGTAAATGTGTAACGACAAAAAAAAGCTACCCATTAATTATGAGGATGTAGCAAAATGCTATCAAATTTAACTAAGATCTGAACTTAGAAATGTATAGAAAACAACTAACATGTAGACAGTGAGAGTAAAAAAAAAAAAAAGGTTTAACCTAGTTCTCATTATTACATTTTAATGTCAGCCATTTCAAATCAATGTTTAACAGAGGTATGTTGGGAAATTGTGTTTGAGGGAAATAATTCAATACATACCCACTTCTCTTTGAGTTCATCAGCCATTGTATGAAATCCTGAGCTCTTCTGGTCTCCAGATATTTGCTGTAATCGTTTGAGAATGTTCCTTCTGAGTGCCTCTTCATGGTAGTTGGATTATTGAATAGCGTATCTTCTAACATTACACTGAAAAGATAGTAATATTAACAAACTTTCCCCCAAAAAAGGCAGGGCAAGAAACAAAAAAATCTTCCAAATGATCCAAATATATAATATGCACCTAAAAAAACACCTCTATTCCATTCTCTCTACAACAAAATCTTAGACTTACCTAGAGTTTTCCTCTGTGTCTTCAGTGGGATTTTGCCAACTGCTTTGCACAATGATAAGCAGTAGAAGTCCTGCCAAATACTGGATGCTCTTCATTCTGCTCTCTGGAAATTACTAATCACATTGAGTACATTATAAGATTAGATGCTAATCATATTAATTAAAGTATCAAACATGATTAGATTGATGCAACAGGTTTTAATCAAAAGTTTAAATTCTTTGAAAGCTCTACTTACTTGTAGATCAACTGCAAAAGGAAAAAACAGAATGATGACAGAGAGGATGTTGGTGTTCGCTGGTGTCTTATCAGGCTTCCAGGAGTGTTTACTTGTTCCTGCCCAGCACGGTGTGTCTTATATAGAGAAGCCCATCCATCGACAGGTAGCTCTGGTAACACACACACACACACACACACACACACACACACACACACACACACACACACTTGCATCTACCTGTTACTCTCAATCCATTAGTCAAGTCTCCATTTCAATGCACTGGACATATTGTTTGTTACAAACGAGGTGCAGCAATGTTCATGCAAGCTCAAAACTGTCACTAGTGAGCAGAGATCAAACATAATGCCATCCTGACAAATACAGTGATTCATTTCAGTTTCCAGGAAATTGAGTAGTTTCCACTGAACTAAGTGATGCCAACTGACTGGAAGAACTGAAGCATCGTCTTTTGGTTTTACGCTTTGTAAATATTGGACACTGATTGTCTCTTTGAGCCATTTTATAGGTCAAGCATTAAGCCATAGTTAATCTTTGGCATAGCTATTTATCTGTCCTAAAAATACATAAAAAATATATTTAGCATTACTGTATATATATATATATATATATATATATATATATATATATATATATATATATATATATATATATATATATATATATATATATATATATATCCATATCCATGTGTATCCATATCCATATCCATGTGTATCCATATCCATGTGTATCCATATCCATGTGTATCCACATAAATGTGTGTGTTTGTGTGTGTGTGTGTGTGTGTGTGTGTGTGTGTGTGTGTATTTCAAATATTCTGTATTCTATTTAGACTCAGGGAAACACAAAAAAACAATTACCAGAGCTATGCCATCATGCTGCTCTGTTTCTCTAATGATGTTTAATATAATTGAAGTTCTAATAAAGAATATATATTCATTAATATGGATAATATTCAAAACAAGTGTCAAGCATCAACCTACCTATAGAACTATAAATACATGTTTATACACATCCATGTTCTGTTTGATTATCAACAGAACTTTCTTCAGGACTTTCATTGTCCAATCTTTGTGTTTTTTTCTTTTTTCCTACTTTGTTGCACATAAACAATAATAACTGAAAGTTAACTATATTTGTCCTAAAAAAAAATAAAAGTGGAAGTTTCCAACTTTTGGGGCACAAGTCATCAAGGGCTTATTGTTCAGTTAAATTGGTCATTATTATAGACCCTGATACCTGATGAAATTGTTCTCTGCTTTGTGAAAGACATAAGAATTAATGATACTATGAATATTGCTGTGGCTTGATTTAAATGTAAAAGTGATAAGCTGTACTATGCTTTTAATGTAAATAAAACTTTATTTAGGCTTCTCCCATTAGGGGTCATCACAGCGGATCATCAGCATGTTTGATTTGGCACGTTTTTACACTGGATGCCCTTCCTAATGTAACACTCCCTATTTATCCGGGCTTGGGACCGGCACTAAGAGTGGCTAGGGTTGGTTCCCTGACCGGGGACCGAACCCGGGCCACAGTGGTGAGAGCGCCGCATCCTAACCACTAGACCACCAGGAACCCCATGCTATCAATGAAAATACTGTACCTTAAAATATAATAACTGTGTATTTATATATATATATATATATATATATATATATATATATATATATATATATATATATATATATATATATATATATATAAATAAAAATATTAGATATTCTCAAATATTCCATCCAAGCCTTATTTGATAAATGTAAGCTACATGAACAGTTGAGTTACTCAAATAATGCTTCTTTATTAATGTGTGAGCAGTAAAGCACAAGAGAATGAACTCTAAAGCAGAAGGGCCATGATAGACGACCAACTGAGGTTCCTCATCTGTCAACCAAGAACAGAAGGCTACAGTTTTCTTTAAAGCTGGAAAGTTGAAGACTGAGAAAACTGTGCCTGATCTTAGTCCAATCTTCACCTGTCCACACAGACATTGTTTTTGTATTATTTATTTGAATATTTGCAGTCAAACACTAAGTTACACTTTGCTTTCCAATAGCACATCTTTTTTCCATTGAAAATCATGCTGAAGGCTTCAGGATACACATGAATTCAGTGCAAGTAATCCTTCAAAAAGAATAGGCATAACAATCAGTGTCACATTTACTGTAGACCCATAATATTTTATACAAATTATAAAAAAGACATGCAAAAAGTAAACACGTCATATTTTGTTTGATCAACAAAGCATAAAGCGTAGCAATAAAAACGAGAAGAGTAAAAGAAAGATTCAGTATATAAAACTGAAATAAAACAATAATCAAAGTATCAGTTTGTTAACATTTCAACATCATTTATATACAGATTTGTTGTACAGTTTTTGTTTCAATACAGATTTCTGGCAGTACAGGCAATTATTTATTTCTTTTTAGAAAAGCACTTCTGAAGAAAGTGATTAAGGTGTGTGTAAAGGTGGTAGCGGGCCTTGCCAGACAGACTGTGGTCTTTGTCTGTGTACCACTGTAAAGATAAATGGAAAAATATAGTTAGGTCTACATAAACACGTACTCCCAGATTCAAATATCTTTAATATTTAAAAAAATAAATAAAATTATTGGTCATATGCCCATATTATACTCACCATTGCATCAAAGTCTACTTGCTGTTCCACCAGGGCTTTGGAAATCTGAGCAGCTTGCTGGAAATGGACATTATCTAGAAAAAATATATAAAATACAAAAAGACTATGTTTTGAGAAAATCATTAAATGTTTGATGCTAAACAGTGACACAGCAATCAGGAGATTAGTTTAGCAACTGTAGCAAACACTGATGCTTTACTCTGAACTTGGAAATTTGAAACAAAAAGAAAGTAATACCATCTGCAGTGCCATGCACCAGCAAGTACTCCACCGATTTAAAATTCTTTGCTCTGCCAGTTACTGTGGAATTCTGCAAAGGTACAACAAAACAAAATAAATGTAAAAAGTATATTACTCTTGTTAGTGTCTGTATAAATCTTGTGCAGAGGTGATATTTTGCAATACTAACTATATGAGTAATGTGATCTCTTACATTGTAGCTGTCTAAGTTCTCTTCGGGGCGATGCATGTACCTCTCAGTGTAGACAGCATCTAAAAAACAACATCAGCTAAACCTGACAACATGTTCAGTAGCTGCTCATATAATCATAATAACCACTGTGCTACAGTGATCCTTTTAGAATCAAAAGACATACCATAATATTCCCACTTGGAAACAGGAGCTACAGCAATTCCACATTTGATCAGGCCGCTCCCTGAGCCAAGAGCCATTGAGGTCACGTAGCCTCCATATGACTAGAATACAAAACAAAAACAATTTACTTTGAAAAAAAAAGTTACTAAAAGATGTATATAGTTGATGGCATTTTGCCAAAATAACAATAAAAAAGAAAACCCAAACTTGTGCTTGTCTAGCATTTCACACAGAACTAATAGTTAGGTTTAGATTTTCTATGGGAAGACTGGCTAACCACATTATCTTCCTATATTATTAATTATAAAAAGTATGTATTTGACAAAGTTTAGTTAAGCAAGAAAAGCAATTCAGTCATTGCTACAGTTTCACTGATAACATGTGCATAAATAAAAACATAAATGTTTATTACACTTACCCATCCCCACATTCCTATTCGGTCTTTGTCTATGAAACCCATATCAATGAATTTCCTACAAAGAAAAAAAGCATTTTTTTCCAGCTCTGCTCCATAAACAGGTTACAAAAGGTACAAATAAACATAAAAAAGGACTGTCAAAATTAACAGTCCTATTTAGCATATTTATGTAATTTTAAACTCTATTTACGCTTCACTCACACAAACTAATCTTTTTAATTTCCATAAATCTGTCATATCCATCTTTTCCCCTCTTATGAAATATCCTAGATGTATGTGTTATGTCATATGCAGCTGTTTCACCACCTGCTGTATCCTGCTCCTCTATAGACATAGACAGGTTTAGCTTTAAACGTGTACACATTGTTCCTCTTAAGCTCACCTCACAGCCGAGATCTGATCTTCCACTTCATATGTGCCCAGCCGCTCGTAGATGGCGTGCATTATTTCATCGCCTTGGTAACCGCTTCCTCTTCCATCAAAGCTAGCAATAACGGCTTTCTCTGTACTGCAGAGGTACGTGGCCCACTCCAGCCTGAATTTATAGTCAACATATTGACTCCCTGGACCAGCATACCTTAAATACACAACATTTTAACCATCAGTCCAAAATTTTACAAAGAATCCTCATTGCACTTTGAACATGTTTAATATTTCAATTCATAATGTGTCATCACATTCATTTTTCCTACTTGTTTCATGACTGATTCTGATTAAATTAGACATCAGAATTTAAATTAGCCATTTTATTTTCTTAGGGCAAATCAGGGCAAAATTTAAAGTCATTCATTTAGCATAAAGCAGCGTTGACGAAAGCCCGTGACTCCTTTGACACATCACAGCTAGCACATTTATTCACACAGTCACAGCACCTGTTCCTGAACTGCAAACATTGACATGGAAAAATAGACTTTAGCTGATACTATTGTTGACCTATAGCAGGAGAACAAAACATCGGGGAGACAAATATGACTGCAAGACTTACACTTGAATGAAGAGAGGGTATTTTTTAGTGGCATCAAAATCAGAAGGGAACATCATCTGGTACCAAAAATCTGTTCAAAATAATTAGTTTTTTAAATTCACATAGTAAATTTTTATTTCATTAAAATATTGCCCATAATATACTGTACTGTCTCTGTGAATAAAATGGTATTCTTACCAAACCCTGCTATATTTAATGTGGCACGTTTTATTGTTGGCATTTGAAGCTCTGTCTGCAAAATTTGTTCCAGTTTTTTGTTATCTTCAAGCACCTGGATTTCTAGAAGGATCCAGAAGCATCACAATGACTGTTATTGTCTACTCAAAATTACATTTGATTTACACTATACTCTCAAAATGTACAGTATGTAAAACAAAACATTATGACTTCAAATGTCTTTGCAAAACATTATGACTGTCTTTTAAAAACAATTTCATACAGAAAGTTAAGTCTGTTCTTTTCCTTAATAATATGACAAGCTGCATTTATTTATATATTTTTATAGTTTTATTTTAACTTAAAGAGAGAGACAAGCTGTTGTGTGAATGTTTATATCTGCTACAATGTAAGTAATGTGTTTCTCAAGCCTTCCAGACTATAAAAATTCACATCTGTTAGAATAAAATAAAAATGCATAGTTTAATAACAACAAAACAACACATTCCAGTGCAGTTATACAACAGCATTCCTCATTGTGTCTTTCTCCTTATTAAGTAAAAACCTAACCTTTGCGAGGTCCTCGATTGTCCATGATTGTAAACATGGGCAGTCCCGGGCCTAGAAAGAAGGAAGAAAAAAGATTTTGTGAATGACCTGCAGTTTATTGATTATGTGGTTGGATATTTGCACAACACATTATTCTGTATTTATCAGAGTTTGTTTAATACAGCAGCAGGTGCAAGAGAGCAGAACCCACCATAGCAGTCCATGCGAAAGTAAGAGGCGTTTTGGCTGAAATACCCTGAATTGAACTGACACCTGTCTTCATAGAGTAAGCAGGTGAGGCATTCAGGGGCAGAGTGAATGTGACTAGTACTGAAGGATATCCTGATGTCACACAAAAAAACAGGCATATGTCAATGCAAAAAAGTGCCCTTGGCAATAACTGCACATTATTTTTACAATGGGTAAAGAACTGAATAACAAAACCAATTCCAAAATAATATAACACCTGTTATTTTTACAGTGGTATGTAGCAGCAAGTATTTACTCACTTATAAAGGTTTCGCTGGCCTGGTCTTCCCATATGCTCATTACTAACATAGTAGCTATGATGAAAATATTAAATTAAAAAAACAGAATATAAATTTAAATCACTGATAGACTTATTCCCATATCAAACAATCAAAACATAATTATATTTTTATAGCACTCACATGGCATCCTTCGTTAATTTTGATATATAGATTACTTCCCATTTGCCTGAGGTTACTGCTACTGCTTTGCCCTATAGAAGAAAAAAAACATACAAATATTGCCATGGTGAATTTTATTAGTTGCTCTCTATAACTTTCTTCTGCCCCACGCTTTACACTCGCATGCAGAGGTCTCAGAAAACCTTGTCCCAGTTCCTAATTGGACACAGTGTTACATAATGCTCTGCAAGATAACACTCATTAACGAGGATGTAAATTTACAACTTCAATTTATACCATATGGTTAGGGCTTATTCTCCTTATGCTTCAAAATAAATCTGTGTATTTCTTGGTACTGAAAGTAACTTATTTAACAAGATTACTTACTCTCTTGACCAGGTATAATAATGCCATATTTACCAATTAAAGGTGTCTGTAATTGAGTTTTACAGAGCTCATCTATTAAATGTGAAGGTTTTAGCTACTTGATATTTCCATATGTAACTACATTTGTTTACTTTATACTGTAAATACCAGAGGGTTTATATTAATATTGGAATTAATAAAGAGTGAATTATAATGACATCTGAAAACTTACATCCTTCACATAGTGGAGATGTTTGTAGCCGTTTACATCACTCATCACCTTGTAAAAACTGCTGTTGTCTGCAGCAAAGTAAGGATGTAAAGGATTGTACTGAGAAACAAAGAAAGAAACTGTTAAGTACATTGCCATTGACTGCTTAAAAATTCTTATTTAAAAATAGAATTAACTCACCCGACCAACCCAGCCAGTTTTGCTCTTCTGCTCAAATTTCTGTAGGAACACACAGTTTTCAAAATACATGCATTTTACTGTACAGTGGTACATTATCTCAAGCGATTAAAATCCTTGCTTACTATAAGTTATTATTTTAAAACATATTTTGTAACAGCTATAAATTATTCTGTACAACTAATAGGAAACTGATTTTTGAGTGAAAAGGTTTGGATTTGGCACATCCTAATTTCATGGGGCTCAGCTTTATTTCCACTGCCAAAACCAGTGTTTTATCATTTAAAATATAGTGGAAAATTCTATTGTGTTTCATTTTGAATATTAGTTTTGGAACTTTAATTTTCATTTAACCTTCACCTATACATTTATATATTCTGAATAAAGTATGTGCTGCAAAAAAAAAGCAGTGGTTTGTATGCATCTGGCAGTGGTGGGCGGTCAGGGCCAGCAAAGCCTTCTCTGCTGGCCAAAACACTATCAGAAGCACTGACCTACTTTTACAACCTAAATTCTAATATTTGTTCCATGAATTGTATTAATTTATTCCCAACAGTTTTTTCTTTCATTTCGTAGTGTTTCTCTTGGCTGCACCACTTCCAGTATGTGTATGTTAGATTTATTTTTTTGTCCAATCAGATTTCAATGTCAATCTAATCTGCCCAGGGCCTTCAGAGTCAGTACTGCTGGCCCTTTTACCTTAGTCTCTATTAGAAATTAGTCTGTTTCTTTAACCAGATTTCAAATTCGCCTCACGGGGCCAGCTAGCCACCCCAGAATAGTGTCAGCATTTTTCCATCTTCTGATTGGTTGGTCAGAGCAAAACTGTTACAGCCAAGTTCAACTGGCAAAACACATCTGTAGCGATCTGCACACATGAATACATCCGAATTAGACTTTTTTTTTATTTTTTTTTATGCCTACTGAGGAAGAGAAATTGATTTGGTCTTGGACATACTTAAAGATCCATTTTCAAGAAAAGCTAAACATCATGAGAAGAGGTCAGCCAACCCCGAAGCTAGCTAGCTTGTCTTAGCCCGGGAAACGGTTTGTTTATCACTTCCAGACCCGTGTCTATGAGCCGTACCACTTACAGCCAGTGTTGCAAATTATATACGAGTATGCATCTCTGGTCAGTGGGTTGTATTTTATTTTAAATTTTATGTTTGTCATGCCATTAGACAAATATTGATTCCAAACTGCTCCAGATGATGTAGGTGGCACAGTTGCGGTTGTAGTGTAGAGGTTTGGAGCTTGCTTCAGTAAAATGGTATTCACCCTCCATATGCCTGCCTGCCTGCCTGCCTGCCTCCTCTCTCTCTCTCTCTCTCTCTCTCTCTCTCTCTCTCTCTCTCTCTCTCTCTCTGTGTAATGCGTAATACCACGCATTGTTATATTGAGTATTGATGGTTTCTATAATTGCGACGTGATAGTGGTGGTGTTAAGAGGTGGATTAAGTCAGGTAAGTCCACACTGAGGGCCCATATACCAAATAAACGGCCCGCCCCTGGTATCTGGTAAACCAAAGCTATGATGTATTCTTACTGTTCTTTTAACTTTACTGATTACTTAACCATTTTGACTTTCAAGCCAGTGGAAATGTGTGTGATTCTGCCAATATTGTACTGTATTACTAAAGTCAGGTCTCTTTAGCAACTCTTTCTCTGTGGATAGAGCCTTATAGGAGATACAACAGACCGTATTTTCATTCCAGTTGGTCCCATCATAGTCATATATCTGAAGGAGAACGTGGTCTTGCCTGCGTGTTAGCCACTGCACTGCAATCCGCATATCAGTTACCCATGTTACTGAACTCAGGTAGTGATCACTGATGGAAAAGTAAAACACACACAAGAACATGCATACAAACAGCACATGAAATTTTACATGAAAAAACGTCTCACTCATGGGACAATATGAAATGGTTATTGGTCTATCTGCAGTTAATATTTGAGAACAGAATAAGAAAAAAAAAAATTGCCGTACCCTGCCCTTAGGGATTTGGGCACCACTATCTCTGAACGAACAGAAGGATTTGACACATCAATTACAAACAGTTTTGCTTTAGGAATATTGGAGCCAGCCTACAAAACAAACAGATACAATTACATGTGGATCACAAAATAAGTAAAGCAGAAAAAACATTCCATACATACATAGTCATACCTTGGGGTAGGGAACAACCATGGTGATGGGATACTGCCCATTTCCATACAAAGAGTATTCAATGGCGTGCACATCTGTGTCATTTATCTGCACATAGGCCAGGTACTTTGCACTAGGAGACCACCACATTCCTTCATTTGACACAAATACCTCCTCTGGAGAGCATAAACAAAGAGCACTACAAAGTCCATTCTTGCAACACTTCAAGATATCATTATGTGAATTATGTGAAAAAAAAAAATCATCATAATGCTAAACATAAGCTTGCTAAAATATGACTGGATTTAAATGAATAAATAAATGAATAAAATACAAAAGAAACAGATGGATGGAGATATGTTCACTATATGCACAAAGTATTGGGACACCTGACTTTTCCACCAATATGTGATTCTTCCCCAAAATGTTACCACAGAATTTGGAGGCACACAATTCTATAGGGCATCTGTGGGTGTGGTAGCATAATATTTCTCCTATACTGAACTAGGACACCCAAACCTGTTCTAGCATGACAACATCCCTGATATGGTTTACATGGGTTAGAGTGAAAGATCTTCAGTAGGCTGCTATAGAGCTCTGACCCAACACCTTTTGGATGATTTGGAACACTGACTGCAGGCCAGGTCTCCTCACCCTACATCAGTACCTGATTTAACTAAAGACCTTGTAGTTGAATGAGCACAAATCTCATTCAGTGATTAGACAAATGAATGGATGGATAGATGGTCAGATATAGAGATTAATGGGTGGACAGGTGTAAACGTGGATGATTGGATAGATTGATGGATAAGGAGGTACATGTTAACAAAGATTAGCTGATAAACAGTTAGATGAAGAAATACATGTAAGCACAGATAGGTAGATTGATGCTGAAATGCATATATTCTTGAATGGAAGCTGACCTTCATAAGACCAGTCTGGTATTCCATTAAGAATCTGATTAAATTTTCCATCATTAGTGACTTGTATGGGCTCAGCAGTAGCATTTGGCTTGATGTAAATATCATAGTTCCACACATAGGCCTATAAAAAAAGATAATGGATTAGGAACAGCAATGCTAACATACCATCAAATGTTTAAAAACATTATGCACTGCCTGAGCAGTGGAATATGAATGTAGAAGTTGTGGTTTTGTCTCACTATCATGTTTCCCACAGGTGCCCATAGTAATAGCTGGGTGACTTCAGGGATGTAAGTAGGTGTGATAAAAGCCCTGTAAATGACAGATTTACAACAAATGTAGCATATCTATAATATTTCGAGTGTATAAATGTATAATGAACAGTTATCTGCTTCAGTAAAATCAAAAAGCATTAATTAAACCTAAATACATTTTACTAAACAAAACCAAAGAGGATTGTGCTTACTTAGTCTCCATATCATATAAAGAATATGAGGCTGTGAAAGAATGTCTCCATTGCTGTCAAAACAATGTAATTTTAGCATGAAAAACTTTACTGGATGCACCAACAATATGCAACATTTGTAGTACATTTTCAGTACCTTTGAAAAATTGCTTTCCAAACACACATATTTCCTGTCAGCAGACACAATGTAATCTGTTGCATCCACCTGAGCCTATTAAAAAAAAAAATAAATCAAACATTATTAACCCCCTCCTAGCAATTGATACATTCTGTGAAATAAAAATCTAATATGTATCATGGAGAGGCATCTTACAAATGTTGAGTTGCTTAAATATAAAGAGCTGGCCATGGTCTCTACATTATGCAGATACACATTACCATCTTTGGTTTTGTGGAGATATTCAGTGTCTGTCAGGAAGCAACAAAGTTATTGTTATAAATTCATCTGAGACAACAATGTCAAAATTTGCTTTAATCCATAATTCAAACAATTCCTTCAGTATAGCCTTATACAAATATTATAAATAAATAAATATAAAACAACAATGATGTGATTGTACATTACACACCTAAGATACTTTGTGAATTATTATGATTATTATTATTATTTAAAACGTGTTATGTTGCATAAAATTATTGCAACTGATTTTGCATCTTTTTGATAAGACACTGCATCCTAGGCATCAGGTATAACTGTGTGGTAAGACAAATGAAAGTAAACATACCAATTATTCACTTCAGTATCTTACCTGAAAACCACCGTAAACTATAGGTTTGATACCTAATAGTATCATTATAAAAGTCATCGAATGAGAAAGTCCTTTTTGGGCCCGTATTGTTCCCTGAAGCAGGAAAACAATAAATATCCTTAAAAACAAGGAACAGGTAAACATGCAAATATACCACACGGTGGCGCCACTTTGAAAGAGAACTGGATGGCTTTGAAGTAACTCAAGCACATATTACTCTAGTTAAAAATAAAATCTGTATTAATTGAATTTAAATTATACACATAGTACAATAAAAAAAAAGCCTGAAATGTACATTTACTAATACATGAAAATGTTTAATATTAGGTATAATTATAATAACAATAAAATCAACAACGCATTTAGAGGTAAGATTAATGGTATTTAGAGTAAAATGAATGTAGAGAATGAAACAATTATCAGGATTATTTGTACAATATTGTGCCAATTTTATGCACACTCTAGTAATTTTTGAAAGAAAAATACAAAACAAAAACAACAACAACAACACATGAACACAGTAGGGCCCAGTAAGTGGGGTGAAAATGTAATTTATTAATACCTTGGTCTAAAAAAGGTCTTTCATATTTTATATATATATATATATATATATATATATATATATATATATATATATATATATATATATATATATATATATATATATATATATATGCGCGTGTGTGTGTGTTCTAAACAAAATGTTTCTCTTCTTCGTCAATAAAAGCCCATTACTGATGTATGTATATACAATAAAATATGTATACAGTTAAATCTATAATACTGTCATTGATCATGTTTGGTACTGAATAATCAGAATTAGAGGAACTCCTACACTGTATACTTACAAGATTAAATTTGTACATACTGTAAATAATACTGAATAGTGAACACTTACATTTTCAGAACACAGATGTAAATCTAATTCAGGTGGTTACAATGTAAGAGGGGAACTTATCATACTGTCCTGCTGAGCTGAACTGACTCAACAATGCAAGAACTGATTCAACAATGTATGTGTGAATGCAACAGAAAGTGATTTATGAATATTGTAAGAGATATGCATTTTTAAGAGTGGCTGTAACATTGTTAAAAAGTTGCCTTAAACCCTGTAAGAGCCGGTTAAACAATGTGAAACTGAGAAATTCATGTATTCTAGCCAGGAGCAAGTCAGAACTTAAACCCGCACTAACACTACTCACTGTTTACATAGATGGCCGTTGGCACCGCCACCAGCATGACGACGACAAGCGCGCCGACCAAACCCACGCACACCTTATTGCAGCCCTGGAGATACACAATTAAGATATACACCGCAGTTAAACTTTCAATAGACAGCCATGTAAAAAAGGAATTAAAGAGGCAGTGGGAAAGTGTAGTTGGACTCTTAGTTGAACTAAATGTAGGTCCTGAACTCACCATGGTAGCGCTTGAAGGTTCAAGTTCTCAGGTCCTGCGGCGTCCCGAGTACGCTGACGTGGAGCACTTTTGTCCGCAGTTTAGGTTAGACCATTAACATGGCGCGGTCACGCACACACACTCACTTCAGTCACTTCTTCAAACACTTTTTTACCCCCTTGCGTTACAGCGTTTCTTTTCCGAGTTTAAAAATAAAAGCGTACTTCCTCTGATGAATCACTGAACTTATGGGATGCAGCAGTTAAAAATTCCCGCTCCCATCACCGCACAGACGCCACCTCAGCGCGGAGTGAGCATGCACAGCAACTTTCCAGGGGAGCAGAGCCGCTTCACAGTCTTCACTCAGCACAAGTTTCTTGAAGCCTTCACAGGCATTAGAGCTGAAGCAGCACTACAGCAGCACACAACTCAGTCACTGAGGGGGACAAAAAAACTGCAAGTTCATTAACAGCTGGAGTTAATTGGACCAAATTAAGCTTCGCCTTAACACACTAGTGTCTGTCTATTACTTACAATGACACAGTGAGACTACCACTGTTACAGTCATTAGCACCAGTATGTAATTCTGTACCACTGTATACACACACACACACACACCCTTGACAAGAAAAAGCTCGAGGGATCAAGAGCTCAACATGAGGTTTGCTTTAGTGATATCTCAGGTTTTTTTGGGGTTAAAGCAAGGGTTCTCAAGCTATTTACAATGAGGTCCCATATATGTGTGAAAAAGAAACACACCATACACTCAATCATGATTGATTTAGCAATTGAACAAAAATTTTGGAACATAACTGTTCAGTATTTCTGGCTAATGATTTTCCATACACTTTTATTATTGGCTACCTCGATTGCAAAAAGTTAGGATGATGTGTAAAATGTAAGCAAACACGAAATGCAATTATTTGCAAATCTCATGAACCAATATTTTATTCACAACAGAACACAAAAACGTATCAAATACCTAAATGTAGAATTGTAAAAAACGAAATGTAAAATTTTTAGGAAAATAAGGTCATTTTTATGGCCACAACGTTTAAATAAAAATTGAAAGGGGGGTCCTCAACACAAAACTGGATAAAGTAAGTGTTACTAAGAAGAAACAGATGGAGGAACATTTTTTAAGTAATTATGTTAATTGACAACAGGCCAGCAAAATGATTGGGTATAAAAAAGCGTATCTTAGAAAGGCTGAGTCTCTGAGATGAGAAGAGGTTTACCAATCTGCAAAGAAATGTGCTACAAATTGTGAAACAACTGCAAAATAATATTTCTTAACATTATATTGTGAAAACTTTGAATTTCAACAGTACAGAATATCTTCAGAAGAGATGTGAGTGAAGTACAAATGTGAAAATCAGTAGTGGACACTATTGGGGATCTTCAGCCCCTCAGGTTTCACTTCTGTTTAAAAAAAAAAAAGACATGATTCTATAATGGAAATCACTACATTCGCTCGAGAAACCCTTAGAAATCATTGACTATGAACAGAGTCTGCCTTGCCATCAACAAATGCATGTTATGATATTATGATAAGGCAAAGAAGCCTTATGTGAACATGATTCAGAAATGCTGCAGTCTTTTCTGAGTCAAAGCTCATATAAAATGCTCTGAGGCAAAATGGGAAAATGTTCCAATAAATGAACTGTCTTCAATGAATTGAAAATTTAAATTCTGTATTCCTGCTTTGTGCCCAGTGTTCAAGTGATAGAATTTAGATTCACCACCATCTTAATCAGGGTTTAAAGTGATCACTGAAGATAAAGATTTTATGCCTGTAAACACTTTTATTTAACAACAGAGAAGTACAAACAATGAACATCTCATTTCGTCTAGCAAGAAGCTTCTTGTATTTGGTTTTGTAATTGTTTTTTTCACCCAGTTTTATTAGTAAGGTCCTCTATTGTGGGGGTATTTTCTGAAAGAATAAAGGGCTACAATGCTGGATGCTTTAAATAGTACAATTTACATGCAGGGTATAGAAAAGGTTCTTAAAAACTGGTAGTGCACATACATTTCTGGTCACCAAGGGACTTATTTTTATTTTATGTGCATTTCTAATTACATTTCTGAGCCAGCACAGGAGGGAAATGTCTGCCCACTGTCCAGCTGTCAATGTAAGTCCTACTTGATGGCAGCAGTGATCTGACAGGAGCTCTCTGGTGAGGCTTGTGCACAGGGAAACTGCTTTCTCCTGGGGGTGCTTGAACAGGTGTAGTGGTGTGTGAGTGTGCTGCTGTGTTTGACAATTTCCCATGGGGATGTCACACTCAGGGAACTTTATGGCAGTCAATAATTTTTGATCCAAGCTTCATCATTATGGATTGCTCATGCAATAAATTAAACCCAGGTGACACTTTAGACATTTATTTGTTTAGCGGAAATGAACTGTTTCCATTTCGGAAGAAGAATTTGGAAGTGATTTTTATTCAAATGTACGACAGTATATCCTATATCCTTAATTAATAGCTTCAACTGCTATAGGCATAAATAAAGCATCCCTTACACAGTGATCAAATAAAAACTATTTTAGAGAGTAATTAATTCACTTATGCATCAAAAGGAAAAGACTCCACAGGATTAAAAACCTGGAAGTGAAGTTTTTAAGAATTTTCATGAAATTACACAATTCATATGAAATAAATATTGTATTAAAATTCTTCCCAATATAATCATACTTCAGTTCTAATATAATACTCTTACAGAAACACTAAAATAAAGTAACACCAACAACCTAAATAATATAAACATTTGTGGCTAAGTAATTGGCAAATGCAACGATCACCGGAAACGCACAAGAATTTAGACACATATGAATGTATAATGTTGGGAGTCTGTGACTGTTGAGCTGCTTATAATGTGAGAACATTCATGAATGTTATTAGTTAATAACTGAAAAATGTAACTAAAATAGAATGAAACACTCAGAATCTTTACACTTCCTTATCTCCAGTTAGGCAATTGTACATTAGGCAAAAAATTACTAAAAGCCAGATGTGTAGGATTGTTGAGTTTGATTTTTATTCTAAATAGTTATTAAGAAATTATCATGCAGAATTATACAGGGAAAAAAAGACAGTTGTTACAGTCCACATGCCAGTGCAAATTATTCTATGGTGTGCTGTTTTTCATTGTGTAAACACAGCAATAACAATATACCTTTATATTTTCAAGTTTCAACTTAACACATCAATTTTTCCATGGCATTATAAACAGTACAGTGTGTTCACAGCTATTTGTAACTAAGTAAACTGAGATGAGTACTGTTTTTTTATTATTTTTTTAAACACTGATTTAGTCCAGCTCCGTTTCGTCATCTGATTGTTGCATAAAAACATGGTTAGAGTAGTCAAATGCAGTGAATCTGATAGCTAACTCATTCCACTTGCTGAACACCTTTTTCTTTGAGTTGTATGTAACCACAAAGTTTTTGATGTGGAGGCATGGAAATTCTATGCCTTTATAAAGCATCATAGAACCCCAACGCTGCAAACAAACAAAAAAGAAAAAGCTTGGGTTAGTCAAATTCAACTCTTAAACACTCTCACTGAATAATACATGATGATTAGGATAAGATTGAACTTTAACCTGGCATTTGGCTAGCATACACAAAGATGCACAAGTACGAGGAAATTCCGAAAAACACAAGCACATATTGTTAGAATGCTGGTTAAAACCCGTGCCGACTAAAGACACGTCAGAGCAAATATCCTTTTATCTTAAAACACAAAAAGTATTAAATTTGCACATAATGCAAAACAGATACCTCTCCACAGTTTTTACATGCTATAACTCCATTTGCCTCATAGTCCAATAGTCTCTCCTGCAAGGTAGTGTTCTCTCTGACTGTAAACAGCTTTCTAGAATCAGAAACAATATCAATGCCCTCATGATACTGATCACAATTATCAACTTAATCGTTGATATTCTTATCATAAATGTCTTTCGTTGATGTAAACACAATCACTATCCCAACTATAATAACTATTGCAACTGCACTTACACCGTGGCTAATGTATAGACGTACCTGAATGCTTCAGTCACATTTACATGGTGCATCCTTTCAATGATCTCAATGTCTTCTCCAGAGCACACAGGTACACCACAGCTCCTGCAGGTTAGCTTCACTTTGCTGGGGTCCTCTTTCATCATGCCCTTCTTATTCATCTTCTTAATCTTCACACGTTCCTCAATGATTGTCTGCAGCTGGTTCTCTTTTATCTAAACACATTGGCCACACATCAACCACCAATTTTCATTCATGCCATTTACTGGTCCTTGAGCTGGACATCCTATTAACTGCACTAGTAATGTTTGAAAAATAGAAAAAGATGCATTCATGCGTGACACTTACTTTCTTTTCATATTCTTCAAGGCTCAGACTGCACACCTTGGTGATAGCTTTGCTCATCATTTTCTCCCTGTATTCATTCACACTTTCCCTTTCTGCTACACCCGATCCTGCCACCTCCACCACAGTGTAACTGCTGTCCTCTGCTCTTCCTCTGCCTCGAGCCTACAGGACAAAACACAGCCAGATTGCTTCTTTATGTTACATCCAGTCCATTGAGTTCATATGAGCACTTTGTTTTAGAGTAATAGTCCGAATAAATAATTTTTTTTATTGGGTGATATTTGCATCACAGTAGCAAGTAAAGTTATTTTAAAAATAAAGGAAAAACTTAATCAAAATGTTTATTTTAGCTTTAGTGTAGCTCATACTGATTACAAACTAAGTTGATTAGGATTATGTTCATTTCACTATGGCATGTAGCTATCCAACATTTGGGTAAAAGCCTGACATTCACTGTTTATGTGTTAAACAGTGTTAGGCTGCCTGACCATTTTTACCCCCACATATGTGGTTCCTGGCTCCTTCTCCATAATGAGCAGGATAAGAAACTAAATAAAAACACATCTTCCATGTTGATTTAGTGTAAGGTATTCATCAGATGTTTTTTTCCCCAGACAGCCACGTATATGGCAGTCAAATAAAGTACATTTATGATTTTTTATGTTTTTATTAGGAATACAATTAGAAAGAAAGAAAACGCCGGGGAAGCAAAATTTACCTGAATCATAGCGATTTCATTGGTCACCAAGCAGTATCGGAAGACAAAATTACACTGCTTAATATCAAGACCCTCCTCTGCCACAGTGGTGGCTATCAGCAGATTGATCACTCCTTCACGAAACTTGTTCAGCACATCTCTTTGCTCTGCCTGCCATTACATACACATTCACACACGCACAATTATTATTGGAACAATTTTATTTATGCATACCAAAATAATTGTAATTACCGTAGCTATTTATAAGTTCTTAATTTCGGTGGTTTGGCAAGCAGTACATTATATGTAGCAATTTTATTTGAACTCTAATTTATGTAATTTTACTTTTCTAAGACTTTCTGGCAAAAGAAACTCACTGCCGTCATTGGTTTCACCAGACTCTGATCCCCACCACCAATCAGGTGGCTTGCTCTGACGCCAACATCCTCAAACTTCGAGTTCTCCTGAATCCACTGGCTGAGAGCAATGGCACTGAGGCGAGTCTTGGTGAAGATAATGCCTCTGGCTTCAGATCTGGTGGTGTACTCCTCCAAGATGAGCATCCTCAGTTGTGCCAGAGTGTTATTCTCATACTGTGGGTTTTTCATCAACTCCTGAAGACGTTCTTTTTTAGCTGTTGAATATTATAAATTAAAAGATTTCAGAGAAAGAGGGAACGGAGATTTTTAATCCTGAAGCGAATTAGTAACACATGCTACATTAAAATTTTTACTAAACTATTTTTGAGACATAAGAAAATGAGTGCTGGAAACAATAAAACATATCTGGATTTATGAATCTGCACATCATGCATTGAAATGAGGGTGTTGCTGTAATACCATTAAATAAGTTAAAAAGAAATCGCTCAGTTTCAGTTATCTGAATGTCGTCATCGTCAGGCGAACATTTCTTCTTGATTTCTTCATTGTAGTATTTGTCAAGAAAGCTGTATGCATCACACATGCGTATGGTGTTACTCTGGTAGAGAGCCTCATTGTACTGACGCAGATGCTCTGCACAAACCCGCACTTTCCGGTTGTCTTCTTTAGCAGCTGACAACATAAAAACAACAGTTATTTAGCAATCACAACTACTCTGAAAACCATTGTGAACAATATCTGTGTATACATTGCTATTTTGGGATCTAACTATTTGTTAAATGTTGTCTTAAATGTACAGACCCTTCTGATCTTCAGATATTTGGAGTATGAGAGGTGGTATCCACAATGCTAAGACAGATATCTGCAGCCTGGGTTATAATTCGTGTAGGCATGCAAAAGTTCTGCCTCTACAAGAACGTTTCACCAATGGCAAGTCAACACACAGTTAAATGTAGTTTTCTTTGGCAGAGCAAGAGAACCACTAATTCTTACCATGTTGCACAGAATTCAACAACTAGGTCACAGACCTACTCATGGCCCCAAGAATGCCAGCAAGACCATTATTTTCCATAACTGCTTACACTGGTGATTGTAACACCCAGGCAGCTTCCTCCCTGAGCAGATTTGTTGTTCTGAATGAATAAAGAGATGTGCGTTCAGCTCTTTTGGATAAATCGCAAACCAGGGACTGTGATCCAGCTGTCCAGGAAACACAGCTAAAATCTAGAAATCTTATGATGTGTACCTTATGAGCTGTATCGTATGCACTGGTTGATTTCAGGGATTACTAGACAGTAGCAATTCCCCATTTGCTCTGAACCATAACATTGTGGATGATAGCTTTCTGGTGGCTCATAAAGTTGTGGCCTGTCTGAAAAGGATGAGGTAATTTTATTGACCAGGATTACCTACAAACTTGGTGTGGGATTTTCCCCTTGCACTTTGAGTTTGATACAAAACCAAAAACTCAACCACATTTAACTTCCACAATGTTATGTTTTGAGTGAGTTAGTATTTGTCATATTTTTGGCACATTTGTGAAATTGCATTTTACCGGCACTTTAGTTGAAGATTAAGTATATCAAAAAAGTTTATTTTCTTTTACATGTCTAGTACAAGTTAATTATGCACCATCTGATCAAGGACCTGAGCTAACAAAGAAAAAGTCCTGTTTTGATTTAGTTTTTTAGGTCTATAAGAGCTTTAGGAGCTAAAGTATTTGCAAGCTGAAAAACTAAAATGGGTGTGAGTACAATGGGAAATTAACTTTAGGTAAAGAGAACATTGATTTAGTGCCCAAAATGATCCCAGTGGACAAAGTATTTAATTCTGTACAGAATTGGCCTTAAAACTTTTTATAACCTCATTTTCCACGAGCACATGCATAAATTCTGTGGTTCTTTTTGGGTAAAGTAGAAAGGTTAGTGCAAATGAAGTTTAATAACATCTGTAAAAAAGAAATGGAATGTGTACTTTTCTATAGTTACAAATTAGTATATATAGGATTTTTTATATATCTTTTCTATGAGACATGCCTGAAAAATTATCATTAAACAAAAAAGAATTACAACATAAAAATATATTTGAGGAACTTCGCACAATAGGTAATAGTTTTAAAGGGATTTAAGATACATTCGAGTCTTTCATGTAGGCATTGCCAGAGAGTGGATTTTAGGAGATTGAGAGTATCATCCTGAAGCCTACAATGAGAAATCAGATGGTCTTTTGGACCTTAAAGCATGTGGCGAGTTTCAGCAAAGTGTGTACAAAGTATAGGTGCCACAGCTCTTTCAGTGATGATTTAGCCATTGGTAATTAATAAGGAAACCACAAAGATACTGCTTTTTCTGTTTCTTTCTTACCATTCTGTTCTTTTTGTACCACCCACTGCTCATAATTCTGTGTGCCTGGTTGACACAGTGGGTTTAGTTGGGCATGTGTGTGAATCTCGTTCATTACTCCTTTTATCACATCTCCAAAGGGATCCTTGAAATTGACAGGAAGAACAAGACAGAAATTGTAAAAAAAATAAAAAATAAAGATGGTTATTATAAAGAGCAGAGTCACTTTTTTTTTTTTTTTTACAGAAGTTTGCATACCACTGGGATCTGGGTGGAAAAAAAAGTTAAATATACTTTTAGAATTCTATGTTTATTTCATGTATGAAAAAAGAATGGGATTAAAGTTAGTAGCAGTTATCTTTATTAGCAAGCTCAACTGTTTTCCCAATTAAGGTGCCTACTAAATTAAACATTCATGCCTATTTTTTTATGTTTATGCCATCAGCACTTAAGAGTACTCAAGAAAAGAAAAAAAAAGAAAAATTAAGAAATGTTCCTTTAAGCAGAATTCAGCATTTATATAAACACCAAGACATTTTTAGGATTATTTTACTATTATTACCTTAAAACAAACTGTATCTTTTGACCAATACTTTTATGTAATAATGATGGAACAAGTAAGATTATACAAACACTTGCACTAATCTGTATAATGCAGCACTTTGAGAGCATGTCTATGTATGTAATGAGATTTGAATGTAATTTGTACCTCCTTTCTTTCCTTAACGCTCGCAATACGTTTGTATGGACCCTTAGGCTCTTCTCCGAGAGTCGTGGTCTTTATTGTGTAGGCGTCCAAGTTAGCACATATCTGCAAGACATAATTGTAATGACTACTACAGTTCATTTTGAAGAATTGCAGCTGCTAAAATAACTTATACAGTCATGGCCTTCATAATTTGAGCCAATAATTACCCCCTTACATATATTTCTCCTGGTCTTAAGGAGAAAGCAACCTGTGCACAGAGAGTGCATCATTCCTTTAGTAAGGAATGAAGCACATGAGATACTATTAGGTATTAGGAAGAGCTTGGTACAAAAGATAAGGTGGTAAAAGTTATTTAGAATGAAGTTACGGAAGGTGGCTAAACAGGTGAATCACCGAAATTTAAATCAAGATTTTCTTTTACATCTGCAAGTACATTCAGTATGTATATAGTAAGTATGTGTTAAATTTGCATTTACTCTGAGAATATGCTCCTCGGCTGACTGCTGAGTCCTGGCTCCTCCAACTCCGGGTGAAGCAGTGAGGCCGAGGATTTGTGGCAGCGGCACCGGATCTTTCTGTTCCTTTCGAAGCGCAGCATTCCTGTGCTTCTGTTTCAGGTAACGTATCATGATGTGGTTATACGCCTCGCCCTTTTTTGTGTGGTGGCACTCATCGATTACTATCAAAGTGAATTCTGCCAAAAGAAGCCAGTAAAACCGGGGTCAGATTTGATTCAGATCATACTGAGGAATCTATTCATCACTGACCCTCTGCACAATAATAATAGTTCCCCCTCCTTTGTGATACTACATTTCACCAAGCCTCTGGGAGAAACACCAAAGTGTGTTTGTTGTGACAGACAGAACAGTTTAACAAAAATGTATTTAACAAATTTAAGTGTAAAGGTGTTATGTTAAGGGTTTCTGCAGTTTTCACCAAGTCAAATGTAAGACTTTTTAAGACCATTAAGAAATTTAACACCTACTGTATATCGGGACATTTTAAAACACACACACACACACACACACACACACACACACACACACACACACACACACACACACACACACACACACACACACACACACACATTGTTAGCAACTTGCATTAACCAAGACCTAAATTATAATTTTTAAGTCAAGTATTGCTAAACTTGTACTTTTCCATAGCTGAAAAATTAGATTTTACATCTGTGGTATAACCCAAGTGATCATTTCAATGATCTTTAGAGGTAGCGTTATATGGACCTCGGAAAATTTAGACCTGTTTAAAATTATTTAAGGCCTAAAACAGCAGAATGTAAGAATTTTAGAGGCACAGAATTTGGATTTTTAAATATTTTTAACCCTGTACAGATAAATTAAACTTTTGTAGTGGAACAATGAACCTGAATAGCAACAAAAAAAAAAAAAAACTGTGGATTTGATCAATGAGACGATTCACTTTCTGATGACTAGAACAGGCATGTGGCCAAAAGACCAATAAAAATAAAAGAACAGGAAAAGGAGAAATATCCCTAACACCAATAAACACCATATGTCACAGGGTGCATGCACTGCCAGAAAAGCATTAGAATTGGCAGCAAAGACAGGATGTTAAAAACAAAACAAAAAATGAAATTATGTCAAATGAAACATCAGGTGGACAGCAGATTGAGCTTTCTCCAATTTTAGTCAAACAGTGAAACTGTATAAATGGAATCTTTATCTTTTCAGAAATATAAAACCTGCAGTGAATAAAAGCCATGGTAGAGAAGGTGTAACCTACGTGATAACTTGATCCCATCCTCGTCACCCTGTTTGGCTTTGGCTAAAGAGTTTCCTAAGATTTGTGCAGTGCAGATGATGATGTCATTCTTCTCAACGACTTGTGGGAAGGAGATTTTGAGCTGTGAATCTCCGCTCACTCTCTCGACATTGTACTCGTGCTTCAGAAACTTCCCAAACTCTGCTTTGTAGTGCTGCTCCACCAAAGGAACCTACACAAACAAGTAAAAATGGCTGAAAAATCACCTCACAAAAAAAACCCTAATTTTAAATTAACATACATTACATTTCAGTAAGAGACTGTTTTTACTTTAAAGAACACATGCACTGTGGCAAAGACTGTCATAGTATAATGACCATGAATATTACATTAGCGTATACAGTGCATCCGGAAAGTATTCACAGCACTTAACTTTTTCCACATTTTATGTTACAGCTTTATTCCAAAATCTATTAAATTCAATATTTTTCTAAAAATTCTACAAACAAAAGCCCATGGCAACATCATGAAAAAAGTGACAACATCATGAAACACTGACAACATCATGAAAGAAGTGTGTTTGAAATCTTTGTAAATGTATATAAAAAAAAACAAACAAAAAAAACATTGTGTACAAACATGTACACAAGCTTTTGTTCAATACATTGTTGAAGCACCTTTGGCAACAATTACAGCCTTAAATCTTTATGAGTATGATGCTACAAGCTTGGCACACCTATTTTTGTGCAGTTTCTCCCATTCTTCTTTGCAGAACCTTTTAAGCTCAATCAGGTTTTATGGAAAGTGTTGGCGAACAGCCATTTTTAGATCTCTTCAGAGATGTTCAATCTCAATTCTGGGCACTGGCTGGGCCACTCAAGGACATTCACACAGTTGTCCTGTAGCCATTGTTATCTTGGCTGTGTAATTTTGGCTAAGGGTTATTGTCCTGTTTAAAGATGAACAGTTGCCCCAGTTTGAGGTCCTGAGCGCTCCCAGGCAGGTTTTCATCAAGGATGTCACTGTACATTACTGCATTCATCTTTCCCTCAATCCTGACTAGTCTCCCAGTACCTGCTGCTAAAAAACATCCACTCAGGGCGTTGCTGCCACCACCATGCTTCACTGTAGGGAGGGTATTGGCCAGGTGATAAGCAGCGCCTGGACATGATGCTTGGCATTCAGGCCAAAGAGTTCAATCTTTGTTTTTCATGGTCTGAGAGTCTTTCAGGTGCCTTTTACTGAGGAGTGGCTTTCGTCTGGCAACTGTACCATTCAGGCCTGATTGGTGGAGTCCTGCAGGGATGGTTGTTCTTCTGGAAGGTTCTCCTATCTCCAAAGAGAAATGCTGGAGCTCTTTCAGGCACTCTAGATCGTACCGTGGAGGAAACATGTCACCAACAAATTCTTACCCAGCGAATGTAGAGTAGCCATTTGATAGGATTAAACATATTGGTCTGCAAATGTTCCTGCAATGTAAAGCTTTGTAATTAATACATATAATATTTTCCATGATTTTCTCTATTTGCCAGAGATCTGTTTGTCACCACACAACAAATAGAATGTGGCACTCAACAATTTTGTGTCTCAAAAAGCATTATAGGCCCAGGTTTAAATGCTTCTAAAAAGAGACATTCTGTTTCCAGGAAAGCATTAATAGCCTGGACATGAGATAAAGAGCTGTCAAGTTTGTTGTTTAAAGAATGAAAGCTGGGAGGAGGTTTTGCAGGAGTACTAATAAAAATAAGATTTATAATGCTTATACTGGAAGTCCTACATGTTTGAGTACATTGAGCATGAGACCGCTATTATTCAGAGAATATTAACAAATTGAAAGTGGTACATTCCTGACATGTTTAAGCTGTAAAAGTTTGAGAAAATACTTGTGGCCAATGTTGAAATCTGAATCACTGGTCAAATCTTTTACTGCTTTCATTGTCTTGATCTTTAATTTTATAACTCTTGATTTTTATTACTATGATCATTAGGAGGTCAATTTTTGCTAACAATAATACATGGTTTACTTATAGACATAATCAATTTAGATTAAGATTTTGGTAAATCTTATATAACTTCACACAGCTGCCAAAAACTGGAGTGAGATACAGTAAAAAAAAAAAAAAAATACTACTTTGGAGCTACGTGCATGTTCTTCCAAAACACTCACTGCAGTTCAATTAAATCACATGGACATGATTAAAAACAAATTTCACAGAGTTTATGGTCTGTAGACATTTTTATGGTCTGTGTGAGGAGATTAAACAACGTCAAATTATTTCAGTCATATCCCCAAGTTTTGTGCTATAGAGAGGCAGGCTTGCACATTTTATTTACATTTGTATTCCTACCATGCAGTACCTTGTTAACCAGAACAACAACTTTTGCTGGCTGTCCCTTTGACTTTCTGCTCTCCAGATGCTTTTTAGTGATGTACACGGCAACTCGGGTTTTACCACTTCCTGTTGGGAGACAGATGATGATGTTCTTTCCCTCCAGAGCTGGCTGAGCGACTTCAGACTGATAATCCCGCAGCACAATATCTTTCTCGCTCACTAAGAAATAGAAAGAAAGACACGTTTTTAGCAAAACAATATGGTTAAAAAATACTAAATAAAACAAGAGGATGAGGCTAGGCTGTAGGTCCCAGAATGAATTGATGCTTCAATCCTCCATCCATCTGTATGGAAAAATGACTGTTTAGACTAGTCAGGAGGGTTTGCTGTTTTAGTATGTCATGTTTGTCTTAGCTGTTACACTTAAAATAACATTGCTGCATACTGGGTGACCTTTTGTGTTTTTTTATCAAGGCAGACTAAGAGGGGATTTAGCTGCATCTCCACTCCTGCTACAACACCCACCATCAGAGTAGGACGAAGAAGCAAGAAGCAAATAATAGCCTTGAAGTGCTCCATCTGGTTAAATATCAAGCCTATTTTGCCTAGAGCTGTTTAAGGAGGAAATATCATATTGCTATATCCTGTAACATTGCACGAGGAAGATGTATATTAACGGTATATTCATTGCACAAGACACTTTTCTCCTTATTTTAGTGTTCCTCCATCCAAATGTATGTATACAATAAGAAAACTGACAACACTGACAAACTATAGAATATCTGAGAAAACTGACAAGTGCAACACTATACAATAAAAAGTAGTGGTAATTCCCATAAACCAAGTTATATCAGAGCCCTTTAAAGTCAGTCTGGGTCAACTATGTGCAACTGTGCCATTTAACCACAATGCTGGCAAAGACTGGATCAGATATGAGGCCCAACCAGTGCAGCAGGTTTTTGAACTTTATGTTCGTGTGTGTGACTGTAACTGAAAATGTGGATGGTGTGCCAGTTGGGAAACTCTAGGAAAAAGTATCTTGTGCCACTGCTTACTGAAACCTCTCAGGCATATTCTGGGCTGCAGACAGACTCTTTTAACACTTTGTGAACACTATCAGTAACTTATTTTATTCATTTACTTATGTTGATGAGCAAAATAACATTTAGGCAAATGAATCAGACTGAATAATAAAAGGCAATGTAGCATGTGTTTTTTATTTGAGAAAACACTGATAGCCTGGACATGGGATAAAGAGCTATCGTGTCTTGGTTGAAGAATGCAATCTGGTTAGAGGTTTTGAATTTTAATCATTGGTCAAAACTTTAACTGATTTCATTGTCCTGATCTTTAATTTTCTACCACTTTTATAATTTTATACCATTTTTATTACTCTGAACGATCAGGACCTGAGGTCAGTTTTTGATAACAGTAATGCATGTTTTCCTATCAGATGTGTAGATTTATGTGAATCTGAAATAACCCTAAGCAGCTCCCTTGAAAGTGACACAGACTTGAGTTCTGATCTTTCTGGAGTGTGTTACACAAAAATAATAATAATAAAAATACTTTGGAGAAAGAAAAAAAAACCCATTCACTGCAGTCATATTAAATCACATGAATGTTATTAGAGAAAAATGTCAAACTAAATTTAGTGGACATATTTGCTTATGGGTTCATGACTCCTGTTCACGAGTGTTCATTTCCATCACTTCTCTGTTAGCCAGCAGACTTCCTGTTGCTGGGATTCCCCAGAAAAACTGCAGCAAATATTATTAAAGACATCACTTGCAAGCTTTTGAAAAACTACACCAGCCATTTGAGACAATGTAAGGCTTACATCTGGTCTATCTCACAGACTGGGCAGATAGCAGGAAATCATATTGGTTACAGGACAAAATGTTTTGGTGTGAGGTAGACAGGCATTTAGATTTGGATTTGTCCCAGCTGCTGAAAAAAAAAAGCCTCCACTAAAGGGTTAATTGTAGCAATAAAAAAATGTGAGCTTATGCAATATCTTCATTGTAATATATTTTGCAATAACTATAACAACACTAAGAGAAATTCGAGACAACTCCATCTGAACACAGTGGACTTTCCTTGTGATTGGAATACAATTTAGAAGTGGTGGCATCTGCTGGAGAAATGTGGCCAGACCAGGACCAACAGTGACACATCCAGCCTGAGATTCATGTTTTTTATTGAATGTTTGTCCTTTTCTACTAAATTGTGTAAACACAGTGTTTTGTGATTTTGTCTACAAAAACAAGTCAATAACTTCTCATTCATTTTAAAACATTTAAAAACTAACAAGCATTTGTATTGAATTCCTTTCATTCATGCATGACATAGTCAAAAGACTGATAGTACACAAGAGACCAAAGGGGAAGCTGAGACGGCAGCCTCCACAGTTATTGCTTGCAGCAGGAGGCGCATGTGTTTGTAATTAAGACTGCTCTTCCCAAGTCTGTTGCACAAGTTCATAAATTGCTTTCAGTAATGTATTAGTACCATGCAAACATTTTCTTCATACTTTAAAGATTTGTTTAGTCTTGATCAGTGTATTACTCTCAGCATATCCTTGCTTGCCATGTCTGTGTCTAAAGTTGCAGTCTAAAACTCACCCGATACTCATCGCAGCCACGTCATTTTACCGAAGACTCCTATACATGCTCATAGTCACCTGATTACTAATGACATCCTTCTAAAAATCACACTACTCTTCAAATAACCCAGACTGGCAAACCACCTTGTAATGTATTGCTCCAGCACTGTCTCTGTGATGAATCCATGTTGTGTTTATCTGTCTGTCTATATTAGCATTTTGCTCATAGCTTGCTTCCCATTTTTCGCATCAGTCTTATCTAGTTTATGACTGTTTGCCTATCACTTGACAATTCACATTTCTGCACACTGGCTTTCCCTTTAGAATGTCTGCTATAATGATTTTTAATAAAAACCAGTGAACCACTGTTTTCTGTTGGCCTGCTTGATGACACTACTGGAAAGAATGCAAAAAAACCCATGTGAGTTTGAAGGCCCAAACTCGTTTATAAGTGTACATTCTCACTGAGTAGCAAAATTTAGCTGGAAAAGTAAACTTTCCTTATGCCAATCTCTTTCAAGGAAAAATATTTTTTCCTGAATGATTTTATGGGGAAAAAAAAAAAAAAAAAAATATATATATATATATATATATATATATATATATATATATATATATATATATATTCATTAATGCTGTTTGACTACATGCTCATAATAACACCAAATTAGCCCTTGCTTAATTTCTGCCAAAAGAGACGAGTGCAGCAGTAACTTTAGTTCTCAGGTCTATTCAACTCTCTCACCTCCTTATCCATAAACTTCAATTATAACATTGCATTTAATGCTCTGATCTGAGATGAGTTAATGCGTAACTCAGTGCAACAGCATCAAATAGCTGGACCTTTGAATCCAGTGTTTTCACACCTGACCCTAAATGTTGCTGGAAAATGTGAGTAGCAATAGCTCTTGATAATTTGTTTTAAACCAAAAACTAGTTTTTTTTTTCGCAAAAAAACAAAAAACAAAAATAAAGTTGACCATTATATTTTACAGCCCTTACATATAATTACTGTAACACCTCTAGCAGAACAAAATACAACTGCTAACTGTTTCTAAGGACAATAACAATACCATTTAACCCAAAAATGATCACCAGAATAGCTTAAATAGATCCCAAATATCCCAAATAAGAGATTACCAGCATATCTGCCATTACAGATCCCTGGTCTTTTTCTTTCTATTCTATTTTCATTTAAATTTTTACAGTAGGGATTCCTAGAGTCATGGAGCTACATGAAAGCATATTTCTCTTTCCACAGTTAATAAAATAGGAAGATGCCGGAAAGAATGTAATAAATACAAGACTAGCAGCAACTACAGAATTAAACTATTCTTTTTCACTGAACTCCTTCTGTCTGTGAAAGAGGCCCAACGCCCATATTTTGGAACATACGTCTGCTTTTTTGCCTGCTGACTAAACCTTAATCACTTAAAGATGTGTATTGGTGCAGAGACACAGAACAGATAGCTCATGTTATGAAACTTTGAGGATAAAAAAATTACTCATATCCCTAGTGGAAAATGATTTCTAACAAATACTCAGATTAAAGTGGTGTCACAGACCTAGTGTGTAGCTTTGAGTGAGGTCTTGTTTGGATTATTAAATGTACTCCTTATTGTTAAAGTACACTTTAATACACTTTGGCACAATAAAAAATTACATTACAGAAAAACAGTTGGATCAGTGTGGGCACAGTGACTAGTCTTTGGCTACGTAGCTTCATAAGCAACAAGCTGTGCTGCACTGGGAGTAGTACTGTATTTTGACCCAAAAAAGCTGAAGCTCTATTCCACATAACTTATTTGAGCACCACCTGAATTACTTCATATTATTAAAACCATATGTTACTCTAGTTTGCGTTGAATCACAAGTACGAAGTTATAAATTCTGTTCCCTGTAGAAATTCTGTAGGGAGTTTTACTGGCTTGCATTATTGTGAAATGACTCAATGCAATACCTGATTCATCTGAACTCTCTGGTGTTTGCTCTCTTGTTGTTTCCTGATCACTGCCTTCATACAGGTCCAAATCTGTGAAAGAATAAAACGTTGTTAAGCATGGATCTTATATCCAGGGACATTATTTGAATCCTTGTGGGTCATAATTTTTGTTTACTTTACATTATATTTCTAAATGATTTACAATGTTTAGTACATCCTATAAGTTTAGAATTTTTTGCTCTAAATCTGTTTATACTGTACCTACAGTGTGGTGTTGGGCTAAACATAAGAGATTTAAATGAAATTTTGGAATGCTTAAAAAAAAAAATTGCTTCAAATATATTGCATTAAACTTATAAAATTATAATTTATTTAATTCTGTCTGCCAATAATTTTATGACAAGTGTGTTTAAGTGTGTCTAGTAATATGAGTTATGAACACTATTACAATGCATTATACAAACAATTCATAATGCATTATTTAAATAATTCTTGAGTGTAATGAATAAAAATTTATATTACTTCTTACTGCATGGCTATCAATAAACAGCGTGCAATTGATGCTATAGTTTTAATGTCAAAAATGTTTTCTTTGCCTTGAAATGTATAATATATTTTATATGCTGTATTTTTAGATAATTATACAATCGATTCTTAGTGAAATAGCAATGCAATGAATATGTGTAAGGTTGGACAACCTGTGCTTCCAATGCTAAGCTCAGCAAAGGAGTCCATAGTGGAATTGAAGCCACTGCTGTTCATACTGCTGTCAAGAGCTGCAGCCTCAAGGCATGAAGTGGATGAGAGAGAAACCTGAGAGGGGCCAGAGGCCAAAGTGGGAGGGGGAGAGGCACTTCTGGTAGAAAAGTTATCTGGAATTGCTTCGCTAATCTTCTCAGTCTTTGCAGCCAATTCACTTTCATCTGACTGTAGCTTGTCAACATCAGCTGTTGATTCTGTAACATTCAGTCAATAATATGAATAATATTACATTTAATTATAATATATAATTCATAATGCTGTTGTTAATGCTGAAATTTGTTTGACCTACCAAACAAATTTAGCTGTATCACTACAATGACAATAAAGTATCTAAGACTAAAATAAATAAATAAATAAAAATAATAATTATTATTATAATTAAACATCTACGTGATGCATGTGTCAAGCAGTGGTCATTATATTATTTGGTTGCTCCATGTTAATATTTTCATTGTTCATTTCATTTAGAGTTCATTCATACCATTGGATTCATTAGGATCTCCCCGCAATTCCTGCACCAGTCTGGTGTGTTCAGTCTTCTCTAAAGCATCCAAGAACTGAGAGAACCAGCCAAACTCATTCTTTGGGAGCAGAGACAACAGCTTACGGGCCCCAGCCATGGACCCATTAATGTGTGTCTCTGCTAAAATCTAGCAAGTGGTATAGAGTATAGTTTGTGTGTGTGTGTGTGTGTGTGTGTGTGTGTGTGTGTGTGTGTGTGTGTGTTTGTGTGTGTGTGTAGGTGTGTGTGTGTGTGTGTGTGAGAGAGAGAGAGAGAGAGAGAGAGAGAAGGGATATAAATAACCTATACAATCTGTCTATTTCTAAAATATAAAAATCATTAAAAAAAAATCTAACATTAAATGTCTTATGTGAGTCTCTTTCGCCCTCTGTTGGAATAAAACTATATTACAACGAGTCCCTGGCTAATAAATGGCAAAATTAGTTTACTTCCTTCCGTTTTACAAAATTATTATAAAAAAAACCAACTCATGTTTCTTGGTAATAACTTTTGACATATTGCATTTACTGCATACTTTTTTTGTTAACAGCCAAAGATTCCATTTGAATCAGCCACTAATACTGTATATAAAACAATATATCAATTTTTTTCTTTAAATCATTTGCATATTTGTAAATAAATTAAAGCAAAAAATATATAAATTTCAAATAAATGTGGCCTGATGTGTGAATGTTGATCGATTGAATAAAAGAGTTAACTCAAGACTTAGTGTGTGTTTGACAGTGTTTTGAGTGTAAAACATTTACACATATTTCCTGCTGATACCAGTGAATGCAGTGATTATATATTGTATGCAATATACAAGTAGCCACGTCCCCTGACTGCATGAAAACCAAATACAGCTAGATCCTGATTTTTGTTGTACTAATGTACAATGTATTATAGTTTGGAAATCTTAATATACACTAATGTGACGTCTTGAAACGATTCACGATATTCCTCCTCCAGTACTTACAATCTGGCGGTCCTCAGCGGTGATAATATTCCTCTCGTAACATCCGTGACACACATCACAGGTCTTCATGTTGATTAGACTGAGCTTTAGCAGGTCTATGAGCCGGACACAGGTGTCATTCTCAGCCTCTAAGGATGGACTCGGGGGACTGTTTCCCATATAGTTGGCTGCTTGTTTACACCCGACCGTTTCAAGTGCAGTTAAGAGTTCCCTAAACCAGCCTTCTGGATACACTTTACTTATAATTTCCTGGAGCAGAAGATTAGCGGCCTGGATTTCGCCTTCATTTTTTAGTTTGGCTTTTATCAAATCCTTTTGCTCATTGTTAAAGAAGTGCAGCACATCCAGAACAGGTTCGACCCGAATCAGCTGTTTCAGTCGGTTTCTGAAACAGTCGATGGTTTTCTTCGCCTGACTGTCGTCCATCGTGCAGAATAAAGCTGCGAGATCTGAAGATCAGACCTGTATCTGGAAAGTGCCAGAAGGTGGAATGCACAGCTAATAAACACGGATTATCGTGAAATGTGCCTCCTGCTTTCGGTTTCGTTTCTCCCTCCTGCTCGTTTTCTGTTCTAAACAGAACGCTGTCACTACATTCGTTTTCGGGTTACGGAGTGTTTGCGCAACTCCAAAATTTCCTCAGCAACACTCATCATGTCAACCAACCTGTTTTGACCCTATTAGTTTTTGTTTTATAGTAAACACCGTATTAAACAACGATCATTAATTCTAAACAAGAAAAACAAATTCTATCTTATTTTGCTTCCGGCTTCTTCCATTAGGGGTCGCCAAAGCGGATCATCCAGTTCAAAATAAATTTTATACTGTGACCAGTAGATGGAAACATAGTCCAGTTAAAATACCCTGTACTGATTCCTTTTCAGTCAGGTACAAAATCAGAGAGAGAGAGAAAGAGAGAGAGAGAGAGAGAGAGATTGTTTAATTGATTAATTGATTGATCAGTTTATTGAGGGGAAGTATTAGCTCCATGGTTAAGGCTATGGGTTGGAAGGTCAGGGGTTCAAGCCCCAATATCGCCAAGCTGCCCCTCTTGGGCGTTGGAATGTGTGAAGAAAAGATTTCACTCCTCTGTCATGAACATTTGACAAGCTAAAAGGCCAGCTTTGACAGAATCATTCAGACAGTTTGCTAGATAATACTGGCTGGATCAACCCTGAATCTTAAAAAACATGATATTTTTTTGTAGAAAAAAGAAACACACAACTGATATTTAGCATTCTCTTTTATTTGGTGTATTAATTTATACAATTTTTTTTAAAAGTAATCTCCTAAAGCAAGTATGCTATATACACAATATATTTTTATGTCTAATAATTCATCAAATAACTTACACATTCAAATCATCTGTATTGTGTTGCAGTGTATAAAATATATGGAGGCAAACTTTAAAAATGCATAAAAAAACAATAAAATAAAACAACATGAAACACACTCAGGTAAAAAGTGACTGTCTTTTACAAGTTTGAAGAATATGTGCAAAAGTTTGCAATTTTTTTTAAATATGAAATCATTTTCTGTCAGCTTGTTCACACTTATTATCAATAGGCTACATTTCAGGTTTAATGATGTGTGTGTGTTTTACATGAAATGAGTGGGCGTGACAGAAACCTTGCACACTCTTATTCTGTGGGTATTTAGTAAAGATATGTTTTCAAACAGCACTTGATCCAGCAAGTAACATCAAACGATATTTTAATGCTTGTGTTGGATGTGTGGTATGTTATGAAATAAATCATAAACACGACCCATACCTGGTTTCTTTTTACACCCGGGATATGTATATTAAAAAAATCTTTTCACTGCTGAGGTTCCCAACACTTTACTTTTTTTTTGGGGGTTCTTTCTAATAACTGAAAGTGTTTACTTGGATATAAGTGGATATTATCAATGTTTGTAAATAAAATTAATTTTAATTTTAGTTAGGCTACATTTAGTAATATGTACTGTGAAACATGCTCTAGTGCCATTAAACTAGGTTTTTGTTAAGAATCATCAAAAGTTGTTTTAAAGCATACCAATTCATTACAAATGAATTAAATAAATATATAAATACATAACTTTAAATGCTTATTGCTGCATTAATTTGCAATGGAAGCTAATAATATTAAAGGTACCATATTCCAGTTGTTACTATTGCGAGCAAAATTTTGGAAAAAAAACACCAAAGATTCTTTGATGGTTTGGAAACTTAACAGAAGTTTCCTGTGCACATTATTTATATCCAGTCTCAGCCATTTTTTTTTCTTACAGTAATTGCTAAAATTATACTTAAATATGCATATATATTTTTTCAGAGCTACATGTACTGTATGGTACCAAAGCTTTGGTCAGCAAAATAATTTTAGGCCTCCAAGTATTCTGGCTCATGTAGAAAGAAATGTGACCCATTAACGTAAGGAGTAAGATCATTTTAGATACTGTACATCACACTACTCTTGCTTTCCGGTATGTTGCAAGCATGCAACAGGTAACGCTTTCAGACATGCACTTTTCTATTGACAGACTTGCCACATGCTGCTTAACCTTTAAAAAAAAGGAATGTGCTGTAAGAACATGAGAAGTGGCAAATACATGTGTAAGCAAATGCTGATGCTATCAAATGCCAATCTCTTATTATCTACCAAATTTTTGACTTTGATAATAACAAAAGTGTGTAACTGTAAACCGAGGCAGAAAATGGCTACATGGCTGTGACACCTGCAAAAGTGCTGTTCATCAACCCAAAATCATACAGACCTTAGAATACGATCAGTATCAGAATTGCAAACCATTCCATTCTTTTACAAATTTTACGAATTTAGTTATCAAATAATGATAGAACACAGCATTATAATTTATAACGGAGGGGAAATGAACAATCATAGAAATGAGAGTCCACCATCTCTATTCATTGTGTAATGGATTAATGAACCAGACCCTGAGCCCTTGAGTGAGGTTACTTATTCACATCCAGCAGGCTAGCATGGAGCAAAACCTACAAACGAGGTCAGAGTTTAAGGATTCTCACTCAAACCCAAACATAATGTTCAACAAAAACTTTCAGCTTCATGGTGATGACCTTCTGAAATATTATTCTCCTTGTGCATACAAGCCTAATGTTCTTAAAGGTTGCAATCCTTCCCCCTAAGGTATAGAAGCGAAGTCTTCTAGTCATGGAATGGTTACATCTGTGCTACATCTTGGCAGTCCAGGGTCCGATATAGGCCTTTGGAGCCCTGTGGCTGTTGTACTATTGACAAGTATCTGAGAAGTTGAGGAGAGGTGGATGGGAGGAAGTGATTTGGAATGTTGATGTTTGGAGAGGATATCTTCATTTGCTTTAGGGCTATGGGGCTGAGTTGTCTCCTGGTCCTGATCAGAGAAAAAGAGAGAGTGTATAAAAATAAATATAGATATATTTCAGATCATCAAACTTATTTAAATATTAGTAAAAGATAACTCGAGTGAACACAACATGCAGTTTTTAATTGAAGGTTTTTATTTATTGAGGGAAAACAAAATCCAAAACTACATGGCCCTGTGTGAAAATGTGTTTGCCCCCTAAACCCAATAACTGGTTGTGTTATCCTTAGCAGCAACAACTGCAATCAAGCGTTCGCGATAACTTGCGATGAGTCTGTTACAGCACTGTGGAGGAATTTATGGTCCACTCATCTATGCAGAATTGTTGTAATTCAGCCACATTGGAGGGTTTTTGAGCATGAACCACCTTTTTAAGGGCATGCCACAGCATCTCAATAGGATTCAGGTCAGGACATTGACTAGGCCACTCTAAAGTCTTTACTTTGTTTTTCTTTAGCCATTCAGAGGTGGACTTGCTGGTGTGTTTTGGATCATTGTCCTGCTGCAGAACCTAAGCTCGCTTCAGCTTGAGGTCACGAACAGATGGCCAGACAGTCTCCTTCAGGATTTTTTGGTAAACAGCTGAATTCATGGTTCCATTTATCACAAAAAGTCCTCCAGGTCCTGAAGCAGCAAAACAGCCCGAGACCATCACACTACCACCACCATATTTTACTGTTGGTATGATTTTCTTTTTTTGAAATGCAATGTTACTTTTACGCCAGACATAATGGGACACACACCTTCCAAAAAGTTCAACTTTTGTCTCGTCAGTCCACAGAGTATTTTCCCAAAAGTCTTGGGGATCATCAATATGTTTTCTGGCAAAACTGAGACGAGCCTTTATGTTCTTTTTGGTCAACAGCGGTTTTCATCTTGGAACTCTGCCATGCAGACCATTATTGCACATCTCTTTTTTATATTGGGGTCATGAACACTGACCTTAATGAGGCAAGTGAGGCCTGCAGTTCTTTGGATGTTGTTGTGGGGTCTTTTGTGACCTCTTGGATGAGTCGTCGCTGTGCTCTTGGGGTAATTTTGGTCAGACGGCCACTTCTGGAAAGGTTCTTCACTGTTCCATGTTTTTGCCATTTGTGAACAATGGCCCTCACTGTGGTTCGCTGGAGTCCCAAAGCTTTAGAAATGGCTTTATAACCTTTTATAGACTAATAGATCTCCATTACTTTCTCTCTCATTTGTTTCTGAATTTGTTTGGATCTTTGCATGATGTCTAGCTTTTGAGGATCTTTTGGTCTACTTCACTTTGTCAGGCAGGTCATATTTAAGAGATTTCTTGATTGTGAACAGGTGTGGCAGTAATCAGGCCTGGGTGTGGCTAGAGAAATTTATCTCAGGCGTGATATATTACAGTTTTAACAAGGGGCAAACACTTTTTCACACAGGGCCATTTTTTGATTTTTTCCCCTCAATAATAAAAACCTTCATTTAAAAACTACATTTTGTGTTTACTTTTACTAATATTTAAATTAGTTTGATGATCTGAAACATTAAAGTGTGACAAACATGAAAAACAATTAGAAAACACTATTTTACACCACTTAATAATTATGTATAAACATTTAATGTAGTTACAATTACTGTATAATTTTGGAAGGAGTCTCCAATGTTAGAGCAAAAATTAAGTACAGGATAGAATTCAGAACAGAGGGCTTTGCACTTGCTTGGTAACATAAGGTATGTTTTTTGTCTCATTAATGTTAAGAGGGGAAAAACAGCTGTTTATATGACGATGTGATCGCATGAATTAACTTTGTTTGCAGATGCTTGACACCAATAAATAAATAAGTAAATAATAAATAATCTAACTATAGATTTATACACCGCTAATGGACTCAGGAAGAATAGGGGTATAGACCCCAAGCTTCGCTTACAGGAAAATAAGTCATAATTAAGTGCCTTAATGGCTGCCCTTCAAATGGAAAAATGTGATGAAATGCCCTGTAGAATTTCCATACCAGCAAGAAAACAAGAAGTGCCCTCTAGGGTGCTTTTCTACTCGGGAACACATAACACAATGCCCTATAGGGTCCTCTGCCTACTACAGGAATCCCGAGTTTGCGCTTGTTTAGAGTGTGCGTGCCTTTCGGAAGGTGTTAGGTGAATGTTACCTGCAGGGCAGGTGTTAGGGTTTGGCTGGTGTTGAGTGCAGATTGTGCTCTGATGGTCTGTTTCTCTAGACCTGTGGTGACTGCAGTGTATGTAGGAGGACCTGCGGATGAGCTTCTTTGTAGTAAGCACAAGATAGCCTTGATGTCTGTCGTCATTTGAGACTCCAGCCTGGAAAAACACAAAGACTGTAAACTGCAGCTCTAAACATATCAATTCAAGATACTTTCACTTATTACAGTTTACCCATATCTGCAGGGAACAGAACCAAATAGCACATATAGAAGAAGTATAATAATAAACCATAGGAGTAAACCAGTGATCACAACCTGTACATAAATATTGTCAGAAAAGCACCAGGGAATGCATATAAAAAAAATACTGTATTTATTTATTTGAAAATCTTATTTTCTTTTGAGTTGAGTTTGACCAATAAAATAAAATTAAACATATTAGATCTGGAGGTCAGAAAGGCAGGCTTATGAAATGATTTAGATAATGACCGGCATTGAACGGGATGATCCGCTGTGGCGACCCCTAATGGGAGAAGGCCGGCACTTTGCGCTTCCTTTTTGGGTACTGAAATAGCTTCTTCTACAAAAATAATAATAATAAAAACTGTTTTAAAGTGTCTTTATGTGTATGCACAAGTGTGTCTTTTGTTTTTAAGTGCACATTTCACAGCCGACAGTATCTGTGGAGCAGGATGAGCTATATTTACCCAGGAGCAAAATAAATGCAAACGAGAGAGAGAGAGGGAAAATGAAAGAGAAAGAAAGAAAGAAAGAAAGAGAGAAAGAAAGAAAGAAAGAAAGAAAGAAAGAAAGAAAGAAAGAAAGAAAGAAAGAAAGAAAGAAAGAAAGAAAGAGAAAAAGACAGATCATTGTGGGTTAGGCTTCTAAAAATGATCAGAGATGTGAGACTCAGCTGGTGCAGGATTTCTGTGTGTATTTTCCCCCTCAGCCAACAATTCAGCTAAAAATACCACCTGCTGTTAGTCTGCTGTCTGCCAGTGTGTTTATTTGTATATATGTGTATCTCTGTGTGTGTGTTTGTGTGTGTATTGATCACTGAGCTACGTCTGCTGTTCACACCCTGTCTATTTTCCACATGCACGAGTGACAACACTGAGCATTGTTCTCTTTTGGTACTTAGATACATTTGTCAAATAGAGAAGGTGTGAGTGTGTGTAAATGGTTTTAAATACACTCCATTTTAGCACACACCGTTTTGTTCTAACATTTGGTTACTCATGCTAATGCCAATGGTGCCATCTTTGGCTATGGATAATGTACAACATGTATGGTTCTCTGCTGAGTCCACTTCCAGAGTGAAGTATCCACAAATAGGCTTACCATCTGGATTGTTGTGTGCCCAGAGTGGATCAGTGATAGTTTGGGTTGCGGGACAGTATCATGGCATTCCCTGTTACCGCTAATTGCGCTAGATGGCTCGTGTATGCACCAGTACACACAGCAAAAGTGTTTGTTGTTTGATAAATGTAAAATTGAAACTAAACATCTCCCATGGTTTACACAGTGGAGATATAAATATTATTGAGCCTTTTTGGTGTGTTTTGGAGAAACGAGTCAGGAAATATTTTCCTGCACCAGCACCACATAGTGACCTGGCCACTCCTCTGCAAGACGAATGTCTCAAAATCTCTCTGGCCAGTTTGCATAGTAATCATAGTAATACTTCTTTCGGCTTCTCCCGTTAGGGGTCGCCACAGCGGATCCTCTGCACGTTTGATTTGGCACATGTTTTTACGCTGGATGCCCTTCCTAACGCAACCCTCCCCAATTTATCCAGGCTTGGGACCGGCACTAAGAGTGGCTGGGGATGGTTACCTGACCGGGAATCGAACCCGGGTCGCAGCGGTGGGAGCGCTGCGTCTTAACCACTAGACCACCAGGGGACCTTAGTAATCATAGTATAGTTTTGGTCCGTGTATATATGTGTATTCTGATTGTGTATGAAACTCTGATACCTGTTCAGGTGATCCTGCAGGTGGTCCAATCTCTGTTGTACTTCTCCATATGTGAGGTCACAGTCTAGCTCCTCCTCTTCCTCCCTTTTTAGCTTGTGAAACGGAGCTTGTGAATCTTCCAATGCCTGCCTTGGCCTCACACTGTCCCAGTCAGCACTCGACCTTTCTGTATGCGCACGCACGCACACACACACACACACACACACACACACACACACACACACAGAATTACACTCTGTGCTTTTAGTAGACTTTTTATCCTACACTGTATTTATAGATGTTATCGAAATCACTAGGGTAACCAACAAAACAGCATTATGCTATTATTATTTACTGCTTTTGTGCCACCCGAGATACCCCTATCTCTGAGCCGCAGCCTAACAGAAACACTACAGACAAAAGGTTATCTTCTGCTTCCACCTGTGTGTTTAAAAGCCCCCAAAAAAACCCACTAGGGGTCAGAAGAGAAGCTAACGATGCCATTCAATCAAACCCACCATTAAAAATGACACCATTGTGCAAAGTCTGAAACTGTCTTCAAGCACAAACATCAATTGCTTTTCCCACTGTGAAAGTTTTTCCAGGAAGATGCATTGAAAAATGTGTGAGTCTAATCAAAATAAACATTAGATGAAATATAGCATATAGGTATACATAGTGCACAGGTTGCACAAGGATTATGCTTACACTAAATAAATAAAAATATTATTTTATTATATTCTAAATTCTAAATTGTATATTATATATATAAAATATATTTGTATAATTAAAAAAAATGTTACATGAAATCTAAACTCAAGAGTAATATTTGAATTGACAGTTCATCAAACCTAAGCATGTAATCACTCAATAACTGTTGCTGTATATGGTTTGTACATGTGAATTCATTGTATGACATGACACATTTTATGATACTGTACGTCATTTCTTTTAAAAAGCTAAGACAGGTCAACTTTCTAAGAGCAATCCATTCTCCTTTAGTCATGTGAGAAGGAAGTACCTCCTTGATGGCTATGTGAAATTGATATTACTTGACATCAAGCGCATGCTGAGGAGAACTTCCTGGAAATGGTAAGTCAAGGGGTTTTCATAAAGTCTTAAAAATAACTGTAATATGTCTTAAGCTTCTTAAAGACCTGTTCCAGTGAGGCCTAAGGTTTTCCTACTTCTCCTCAATGTTATTCTATAAAATGTATCAAGTGTATTGTCTGATTGCTTTGTTAAATTGTATAGTCCTCTGTGTCCTGTTTTCTGAGGCAATAATTGATGGGTTTTAGGAATATATAGGAATTATATTTGGGGAAAATATAAAGTTGTTTGATTTATTATATTTCCTGGAAACATCATTCAAACTGAAAGTCTATATAATTTAAGCTTATGTTTATGTATTAAAAGAATTCAGTCTAACAAATACAATGCTGACAACATTAATTTGCAACTGATTTCTCAAATCAGAAGGTTTTAATAAATTTTCTTACACATTAACAGCTGTTCCAACTGTAACATAAAGGATAGCTTTATATTATTGCGCTAGTTTTAATATATTATTGTTCCTATTTTAACAGCTTTTTTAATAGCAATTTGTATGGCCTATAATCTAAGGCTAATAATAAAAAGATTTTATAATTATTTAAAGATTTTAATAAAAAGATTCTTGGTTAAAAAACAAATGGAATCCTGGTAATGGAAATATAAATTTTTGGAAGGAGTTTCAAGTGTTTATTTTTTGTAATTGTAATGTGTGTAAGGTGGAGTTTTTCCTGTCTCTCAGTCAGATGACAAGTTGTACCGTATTTTCTGGACTATAAGCCGCTACTTTTTTCCCACGCTTTGAACCCCGCGGCTTAAACAATGAAGCGGCTAATTTATGGATTTTTCCTGGGTTTTTCCCGGTTTCACAAGCTTCATGCCAAAAAACTGAGCCCCATAACATTAGACCAATGAAATTGCCGAACGGGTTTAAGGGACCCAATGAAACTCTTTATATTAAATCAGATGCGCTCCCACTGAATTGGGCCGCACCACATCATAAATATGGATGATGTTCCTCTGACGTTTGCCCTGCCACTCACTCGGACTGTCAACAGGAAATGAGAATCATTCGTCACGCTGAAAACAACCAGGCATGAAAAAACACACTTCACCTGTGTTCTGAGCTGCACAGCATCAGGAGAAAAGCTTCACTGATGGTGATTTTTAAACGCACGACGATGCCAAAAGAAAAACTCCCGAGAGAAATTGTTGTGAAAGGAAGGAGGAAGACAGTGAACAATTACTTTTTTGGTAGGCTACTGTTTAGATACAAGCCGTGTAACAGGCATTAAAGCCTGTGTAAAGTTCATTGGTTTCAATGTAGGAAAATGCGGCTTATAGACAGGTGCGGTGTATTTATGTTCAAAATAAAAAATCTTTGAAAAATTCAGTGGGTGCGGCTTATATTTGGTTGCGTTTGATAGTCCGGAAATTACAGTAATTCTGTCATTAAACTTAAAAAAAAAATTTTTTTTTAAGTGTGGCTAATAAGAAAACTATTATTTATAGCTACTATAATGTGATAACATGAACTTACAATCTTTTAACAACAGTAAATGCATTTAAAAAGTATTATTCACTAATAAACACAAAATTGCAATATTTATATACAATCTATATTTATATATAATATATTTTCAAAATAATCCATTCCAGCCCAAAATGTGTAATTCCTCTTATAACACAACAGTTTGCCGAATATAAAAAAGAATTGTGTTGTTCTTTACACATTGGATTACATTAAGGCAAACATAATGAGCCATAATAACCTCAGTGTGCCCTCAAAGTGTGTTGGTGTTGCTGTGCCATTCAGTAACAAGACAAAATAGAGTTAATTGTGTTAATTGTGAAAGTTTAGGAGGACACTTGAAGATGGCACTTTTTTAAAGGAAAAACAAACATAGCAGAGAGTACAGTAGATACATGCAGAGCTAAGTTTCTTCCCATATAAGTTTTAAAATAAATTCTAATGTTAAGTCCATCACAGAGTCTTATATTTATTTCCATTAGAAACATGATCAGCTACATTCCTTATAGATAGATTTCACCTGTTTCACTAGGCTTAAAGACAGTGATGATGTCTTACCATAGTAACATGCCTCTTTTTCCAGCTTGTCACTAAACGGGCTACAATCAGAGGTCAGGGTATAACCGTCTACACATGGATATTCCATTATTCCAGCTGCCTGATTTCTTTGCTGCTCCTCCTTGAAAGTCCTGCAGTCATCAGAGCCTCTTTTCGAGCTGAGTCGTGACTCGCGACACTCCTTCTTGGTCTCATTTTCCATGTCCTTGATGCTACCCCCTGTGGGATGTCATCAACACCGGTTAAAGGAACACCCTGTTATGTAGCACAGAGTCCCAGCCTCCACTGGGAGCCTCCAGAGAAAACAATAATACCACTTAACAAACACACAGTGTTATATGTAAAAAGGAGGGTTTGCACATAAAGTAAAAATCCTTTTAAGAAATCACTAATACTTAACTATCCAAATAACCTTTTTATTTGCTTTTAAATAATTAGAATTTAGTAATAAAATATACTGTCTTTACTAAATAAGATTTTACTGCAAGAGATTAATTGAAAATGGTTCTAAACAAAATTCCCGCTAATTCCAATCAACGTGGTGAAAGTGAGGTTATGCGACTTCCATAAAAGCAATATGGCCAAAGTTAATTGTATAAGAATGTTGTCCACTGGTATATTAAAAATCTGCTGAAATTCTTTCAGGAATAATTTTCTGAGTGACCGTGGTTATTGGCCAATATTTGTTTGCATTAACAGAAAAATTAAAGAAAGAATTAACAGCTATGTTTAAAAGGAGAATAAAAAGCAGCCAAGACACCAAGAATGCATTATTGCATACAAGAGGCATATCAAATGCACAATAAAACCTTGATAATATGCAAAAACTGGAAGTTGCATCATTTATTATTATTATTATTATTATTATTATTATTATTATTAGTAGTAGTAGTAGTAGTAGTAGTAGTAGTTGTAGTACCTTTGGTTTGCTTACAACTGAAAGAAATTTTTCTCTTGTCCTTCTCAATATTGTCTTCTCCGTCTGAGTCACTTCCTTGTGAATAACTAGTCTGTGTTGGAAAGACACATACAGAAACCATTACTCCTAAGGTCAGCTTTTACAAAGTGGCTTCTTGTAATAAGCTAAGAAAACACACTCTTTTATAATGCCAAAAAAGTCTTACCTTGGTGTTCTCATCTCTCAGGTTAAAAGTAAGCTCCAGGTTGGTAAGAAAGTGGTCAGAGAACTCAGGGTACATATCCAGCACCTCCAGCAGGTCTTCCCGGTTGATTGTGTGCAGATCACAGTAGCTCAGAGCTCGCACATCTGCTTTTGACTTTCCCGGTTTTGCATACAAGTGGATCATCTCTCCAAAGATGTCATTCTTGCCTGTAAAGAGAAGAATGTGGTTACGCCAGTTTTAAGCATACGTTGCATAAAAGATGTAGAGTGCTGACATTGAAATTAATTTAATGAGCAATTCAGACCAGGACCAGAATCGAAAGGGAACTCAATTCAAAAATAGGATTATAAACTATTACACTTCTATACTTGAAATGTAAAGTTATTTAACGGTTTTAAAGTATTTAGGGTCTCAGCAGCAGTTCTTAAGGTACAAATATCTTATCCCTTGAAGCTTATTTAGAGTATGTACAACTTGGTGATTAAAATACAGATTTTTGGAAACAGTTTGGCCTTGTTAAAGAAGCAATAAAGAAGTAAGCAAAATTCCAGCATTAACAGATCAGTCGTCTTTCCCAGTTGCACTGCATCATGTGAATCATAAGAGGGTTGAGAGAGAGAAACAGAGAGAGAGAGAGAGAGATAGAGAGAGAGAGAGAGAGAGAGAGCGAGCGAGCGAGAGAGAGAGTTAAACCTGAGAATTGTTTAAATCTTAAAAATCTTTTTGTAAAACAAGGTCCGAAAGTATCAACCTGCACTCATCTGTGTCATTCATTATTTAAGCACAGATTGGCCTGATGCTGGTTTACACTTTGATGTTCACAGACGATCCATCATATGTGGCTGACAGGCTTTGCTTTCCGTCTTCAAAAGGAATAGGAGTACTTTTGATAATCACACTAAATTCAAGCCCACTGTAAATGTGCGGCAGTCTGGTAGAACCTGTTAGATGTTGCAGTGGTTGAATTGTGACAAACATCCCAAAAAAGAGAGAGAGAAATGAAAGATTTCTTGATGATAGATATGAAGGCAGTTTAACAAAAGGAGCTGTAAAAAGAAAATCAGCTGATAAAAACTGACGAAATCCGTACTACGTTTGCTTTCTTCAAACAGCATTCATCAGGTTTTGCGCAAGTTGTTGGATAGCCACATACCATAGCAAAAAGAATGTGAGAGTAGTCCATTTAGTTTCTAATCAGATCCTGGGTTTAAATCATTAATGCAATTATATCCTTTTACTTTTGCAAGTAATCAGCTTTACTTTCAAATGCTACATTTTTACATTTAGCAGAGATTTTTGTAAAAGCGAATCATATTTCATGTACCTTGCCATAGGACTTGGAGTAGAACTAATTAAAAATAGCTTATGATGACAACAATTTCATTACAGAAAGTCTAAAATGTAAGTCATATTTTGGGTGCTTCTAACATTTTTTTGTCTGCAGCTTATTTTATTAGTATTCTGAATGACTGAATTAAGGCCTCTATCACACTACAGGATCTATTTGTTGCAGTCTCTGTTCCCGCACCACACTGTGTTTTCTGCACATGATCCAACTACGTCAGATAAGCCAACAGTGTTCAGCAAGTGAGAAAAAAGTCGGCTTAGAAGTGTCAAGGTTTAGCACACTTGCCAGACACATGCAAAATGCCTCTGATAATATCAGGAGACTTGCTTACTGATTACAGCTGATCAGACAATTAAAACATTCACATGATCTCTGGATTAAAAAATAAAACAAAAACACAACACTCACTATTACCTGCTCACTTTCCGGCCATTATGTATATAGTAACTTAAATAAATTAATTATTTTACTGTAACCACTTTATCCTGGCTAAGGCTTCTCGTAGTAACAGTTACCTCGAAGATGTTTAAAGGCTGAAAAAGGCTTATGGTTTATGGAAGATTAATTAAAATAAAGATGCTAATTAAAAAAAAAGTGTATGTAGAAAAATTCTATATTTATTCTGATATGCATTTTTTATGAAGAGATTTTACTTTAAAATTAACTTTTCCCAAACAGGTATGTATATTATTTAAAGTTAAAGAGATTACAGTTGCAAGTTTGGATTGTTTGGCAAGTTTAAGAAACTGTGGATAAAAAAAATATATTTTGAAAATGATATAGATTTTATTCAATAATTCAATAATTCATTTTTTTTTTAGGTTGATGCATTAAAATAAAAATCTCCCTCTGCTTATGCTCATTTTCACTATGTAATGGTTTGTCATACACTTTATTCAATATGGTAAAACACTCAATTTCTAAAATGACAGGTTTCCTGTTCTTGAGCTAGCTATAGTGTTTTATAGAATATGGATATACTCATGGCTGTCCACTGAGACTCTGTGTGGATGTAGCCACTGAGAAACAGGCCTCCACGGAGTTGATTTGCACTGGTAGAACATTTAGCTTTGCTATTACTTAAAAATCAAAATAACATAGCAAATAAACACATGAACGCTGGCATGCATATTCATACAAATACATTTAAAAAAAGCACCAGAAAGTGTCCTTTTAAAAAGCACTGTGGATGTCTGCACATTTAGTCTAAGCCTTCTTTTTTTTATATGGGACACAGCCATTACCTGTGAATGCAGTCATAATTATAGTAACGAGGGAAACTAAATACACTTAAATCAGGAGAGAAATGGCTGAAATGTCAAAGCTGCAGTAATTACATCAGTGCCAGCCAAACAAAAATTTATTTAAAATTACTGCAATTTCTCAAAACTTAAAATTTTATTTAATTATTGTTAGTTCTTGTTCATTTTTTTTTCGAAATGTGAAAATGCAGCAACAATAACTGCTAAACATCGCACATACCCACAGCAATGCTGTATTAACATAAAGGCATATTCATTTTATTCCACAGTGTTTATAGATCCAAAATTCTAGAATTACAGTAATGTTTTTTCCTCTCAGTTATTTGAAAAGGTCTACTTGCACCCTCTAATTCCCCTTTCATCTATTCTTTTTTAAAATCTATAATGATTAGTCAACATTGCTATAAGGTGCTCTTAGGCTCTTTATTGTCTCCTAGCCCCCAGACAAATAAGCCCATTTTAAATTGTAATTGATTAAAGCAAATAATCTGTCTACACAAAACTAACATTAACAGCAACCAAAGCCTTTTAAATGTCATTCTTAGGCTGTGCATTATAAGAAAACTGAGACAGACAAATCAATATTGACAGATCCATCAATGGATGTAAAATAATGAGATTCCTGCTTTGAACTCCAGACTAATAAAACAATCCAAAAGTGTTCTTTTTGAGAAAACCTATTGACCACAACTAAGATGGAGCAATATGAGAATATGCTATCATCGTCACAAAATATTCAAAGACAATACCATTTTCTAAATGAACTGGCAGTACAGCTAGACGGGAGTATAGCTAGACAGGGTCTATTCATAATTCAACAATGGGGTTAAATCAAGATTTAAAAAAACATTTAAAGCAAAATTACCTAGAATGGCCACTACAATGTCATCCTTCAGGATCTCGATGGAACCTCGAGAAAGAAAGTAAAGTGCTGTGAGGACATCTCCACAGTGAACCAGTGTGTCTCCTGGGGGAGCATGGGTTGTCTTAAAGCGCATTGCCAGAGCACGCAAGCAGCCTTTTGTTGCCCCACGGAAGGCCTTACAGTCTTGTAGAAGGCTCCGGTTCAGATGGAGACAGATATCAGCTTGTAAGCACTCTGGAAAGCCCTTTAACACCTAGAATAGAAAGATGACAGAAATAGACAGAGATAATAAATACGAAATGCTCAGTTTATCAAAAAACTAATGTTTTCATTTGTTACATTTATATATATATATATATATATATATATATATATATATATATATATATATATATATATATATATATATATATATATATATATAAACACACACACAATATACATTTATATATATATATATATATATATATATATATATATATATATATATATATATATACACACCGTATTTTTCGGACTATAAGCCGCTACTTTTTTCCTACGTTTTGAACCCCACGGCTAAACAACGAAGCGGCTTATTTCCCGGTTTCACAAACTTCAAGCCAAAAAACTGAGCCCCATAACATTAGACCAATTAAATTTCCGAACGTAAACGAAAAAACGAACCTCACCTGTGTTCTGAGCTGCACGGCATCGGGAGAAAAAATGTTTTTTTTTTTTAACGCACGACGATGCCAAAAGATAAACTCCCAAAAGAAATAGTTGTGAAAGGAAGATGGAAGACAGTGAACAATTACTTTCTTGGTAGACTACTGTTTAGATACAAGCCGTTGTAGCGCGTTGAGTCAGGGTTAAGGGATAGCTCGAGTTGTAACTCCAGTTGCAACAGAAATCATATAAGCACAGACAGGTTTACAAAACTCGTACTTTTTTATTTATCTTGGCAACAGCGTTACGGGTTAGTCAAAGAAACTTAGAAATGAGCATCAGAAAATAATAAGGACATAATCCTTGTCTTGACCACATGCAGTAATACCGGAAAAAAGCTGTGCCAGGCTATTCCCAAAATACCGCTATGCTCCTAAAGGAAGCGCAACATATTTCACCCGTTACACCGTGTGTAACGTGTCTTTCGTTAAAGCCTGTGTAAAGTACATTAGTGTAGACGTTAGTGTGTAGACGTTAGTGTGTACATTAGTGTTGATGTTAAAAATAGAAATATTTGTAAAATTTAGTGGGTGCGGCTTATATATGGGTGCACTTCATAGTCCGGAAATTACGGTATATATATATATATATATATATATATATATATATATATATATATATATATATATATAGTTGCATATACAGTACCCTTTTTATAGTTAGATGCTGTCATATCCAAACATAACAGTTCATACTCTATAAACAGGGTAAAAATCTCATGAAATAACATGCACACACCAAGTAAAACAGTATTGTGCATCTCACTGTGTTGACCACTACAATAGTAATAGACATCCCACAAAAAAAAAGGGAGAGATAATGAGGAACATGCAAACTATAAAATAAAAGTATTCAGCAATGACGGTGATAACCTGCTGAACTTGCTAGCAGCCTTGAAAGCTTTCGAATTCAGGCACATTTTTTTGCTTTTTTCCCACAACACCTAATATGTAAGCAACAAGATCTTCAGGCTAAAAGACCTTTACACAAAATATTAAAGCATATGCAAAGCTGAAATGGCATTCTGATTGAAAATAACAAATGAAGTAAGATGAAAAGTGCTCTATGAAGGGAAGGTCTGGAGTGTCTGCAAATAACAGGCAGTGGAGGGGACGAGAATGAGAATGGCTAAGAAAAATCCTGTTGTTTTTTTTGTTTTGTTTTTTATAAATACCTCCTGCATCCAAGTGTGATGAGGCCATTCCATTTCGTATGGAGCAAAATGGAGAGAAACAGGTTTTGCATTCATTATGCATATTTACAACACATTTCACTTGATTTATTCACATGTCCTAGAGGAGCTAAATTAAAACCTACAGTAGATTTGTAACTCAACATTGCTGACCACTGGAAAAAATCCTGAGTGCTTGAGTTTAGAATAGCCCTTCCATTTGACAAATTCCACATCTTCCACAACGATCAGTGTGGAGTATTAAAAGCTTGAATATGGACAAATGTGAAAATTCTAGCTATACAGAAATAGCTAATGCATGAATTAATTGATTATGCTTCCCTCATCCCCAACATACAGACGCACCATGTTCATGTCAATGCCATTAGTATAGTTCCATGAATGTTGAAAATACTCCTCCAGCCGCTGCCTGAGTGGGTTGGGGATCTGGTGGAAGCGGATAAACTCCTTCACACGCAGCATCTGAGTGTGATACCGTGCTGTTCCTGAGTAGAGCCGCTGAATGATAGCAGATACGTTCCCAAAGATGCTGGCATACATTAGAGCTAGACAGAACGAGAATGAAAGATTTTGAATGTAAGTATTCATGAGAATGAGACAACAAATTAATATATAAAATGTTCCAGTTATATCTACACTAACAACAACAAATTGGAACAGTTCATAAGTGTAAACAGGGACCAGATAGTATAGCTTTTGATGGGAAGTTGCCAATTTAGCCAGATAAGGTCAAATTGGCCAGATAAGGTCAGGGCGCTGTGCAAATGCATTCTAGAAAATTGTGTGCTTACAACTTTGTGGCAGCATATGGGTGTGATTGATAGATGCCAACATACTTTTTGCCATGTACTGGGAGGGTTAGGTATTGCAGTATTTCTAACTGTAGCCCATCTATTGCTAGTGTATGTATAATTTGTTAGCCTTTACTTCCACCATCAGTTAAAAACAGACCACCAGTTAACAGATACCATTTGATTGATTGTGTATTCTCAGCACAGCTGCAACAATATAAACCCCATTAGACACTCCTACACAAGAAAAGTATAGCATAGGTGTAAAGTATAGCACAGGTGTAAAGTATTACCTGACTCAAAGGTGTGTAACTCTGGAAATTCCAATTTCTTTTTTCGAGTTAAAAATATTGATGCAAATTTTCGACTTACGCCACAACATTTGTCTACAGTTTAATCTCACTTGACTCTATATTAGACACCCCTACCAGATTGGTCACCTTTTACATATAACTTCAAAGACTGTAGTTCTTCTTTTACACTGCATTAAGGCAAAGAATTTTCAATGCAAAACAGCAGTTTTATTAAGGTGTTTAAAATACCCAGCAACACTGGTACACCTGATACACTTGTATAATTGATCATGCACTAATTATTGTCAGAGCAGCCATCAGAAAGTAAACACCCAAATAATTTGGTGAGAAGTTGGCATTTGTGGTTTGTTTCCATTGACAAATGTTATCTCATTGAATTTTCAAGGCATAATTCAAACATAAAGCAGCTCATACTCACATCCAATAAGCATGACACAGATAGAAAAGATCTTCTCCGAGTTTGTATTTGGTGAGACATTGCCAAAGCCCACACTGGTTAGACTGCTGAAAGTGAAATACAGTGCAGTGACATATTTGTCCTTAATTGAGGGTCCAGAATTGGGGTCACTACTGTTGTAACGTTTTCCAATAGACACTCCAAGATTATCCAGCCAGCCAATCTTGTGCTTTAGATAAGGCTTCTCTACATTACCAATGGCATACCAGATACAGGCAAGCCAATGGGCAATAAGTGCAAAGATGCACATGAGGAGCATTAGCACTGCTGCTCCATACTCAGAGTAGCGGTCCAGCTTCCTGGCCACCCGGACTAATCTCAGCAGCCTTGCCGTCTTCAACAGACCAATCAGAGTAGTTGTCTAAAGACAAATGAGATTACAGGTTAGAGATGTACCCACAATTATACAATACAATTAAATGAATTAATATCTGTGACTGCAGAATGTACAGATAGGTACTATTAGGTTCAGGTTTTCCTAAATAAAACTCACTACTCATTACCCAGGACAATTATTTAAATCTTATCTCTCAGGAAAAAAATCATATTAGGTAAGGAACCAAATCAACATAAGCAGCTGTAAATGCTGGCAAAAAATATTGTCTAAAACTTTTTTCCTAAGTGCATTCCTTCAGCATTTGCATGAAGTGGGAAAGCAAAAGCAAAGTCTTATGACATAAACCTAATAATTTCAGTTCCCCAAGGGAACGAGACGCTGCGTCGCAGCGCTTTGGGAACGCCTCCCGTTGTCCACACTCTGAACCACATGTGAAATCCGGCCAATAGGCAAGTGGTGACGTGATCGGCGGGTGATGTCACATAAACCAGGAAGCTACAAAATGGCTAAGCGATGGTAGCGACATTAGCTTCTTTCTGTTCAGGTAAGCGCTTTGTGTGTGACTGTGCAGTCATGAGCTTACATGCAAGCAGAATTCCGACTGCATGTTCCTTCTTGACCCGCTTCATTTCGGGGGTTGTTGGGGGGTACACGCAGCCGATGTGTTGTTTGCTTAGCTTAGGAGCATGCTTAGTCAGCTCTCAAATTAGTCAACTATTAACATTTTTAGCCATGTGGCTATGCGCTCCTGGCTGTTGGCCAAGCTCCCGTTCCCCGGGGAAAGCAATTGTTCGACGGTTCCTTTTCCCGGTGCGTGTAACGGGGTGCGCTGCATCGCCTCGCCGAGCACAGAACCTAAGCCGCGGGGCTCGCAGGCTGGCCTAGCACGAGGCTCATGAGTCCTCTCCAGCCTCTCCTGCTGGGCCGAGCTCTACGCGGTGCTCCGTATTTCTTCCTCAGAAGAGGAGAATTGTCGGATGCTATCGAGCCCATGACTCTCTCCAGACTTACACCGAGGTGTCTAGGTCCTGGGAGACCCCATACGAGGCCTGTACCTTTGCCCCGCATTCGCTGTTTCGCGAATATAGTAGGGTTCAGGGAATGCGGCTATGTAGAGATGCCGGCTGGCTATCTCTCTCCAGGTGATGCATCGCTGAAGGCTTCGGTATTGCCTACAAAAGCCACTTTTGCCCCGCCATAGTGGGACACAAGCAGACTCTAAATGCCCTCTAAATGCCACATTTACAAATGTAAATGTACTCTGATCCTGGAACAGGAAGTGCGCACCCTCCTAAGGAAAGGGGCCATCAGGGTGGTTCCTCCGTTGGTCAGAGAGTCAGGCTACTACAGCCAGTATTTCATTGTTCCGAAGGAGGATGGTGGGTTGCGTCTGATCCTAGATCTGAGCTCCTTGAACCGCTCACTCGTGAGACTCAGGTTCAGGATGCTCACTCTCAAAGAGGTCGTGTCTCAGATATATCTGAAAGACTCATATTTTCATAGCCATCCCTCCCGCACACAGCAGGTTCCTGAGGTTTGCTTCGGGGGCGGAGCTTACCAATACCATGTCCTTCCGTTTGGCCTAGCACTCTCACCCCACACCTTCACAAAATGCATGAATGCGCCGCTAGCCCTGCTGCGGCTTCGGGGCTTCCGCTTTTTGAACTATATCGACGACTGGTTAATATTAAGGCAGTTCGCCATTGAGATGTCGTTCTCGCCTGCATGAAGGAGCTGGGGTTGGGACTGAATGCCGGGAAGAGTGTGCTTTTCTCCACGGCAGAGAACCACCTTCCTGGGCTTAGTGTGGGACTCGACCATGTTGTGGGCACGATTGTCTCCCGCCCGGATCGAAGCTATCCTCACAGCAGTCAGGAGAGTAAAAGAAGGCCAGTCACTCACTGTGAAGTAGTTCCAGAGGCTGCTGGGTGTCATGCCAGCAGCGTCCAATGTGATTCCACTTGGCCTCCTCCATATGAGATCCCTCCAGTGGTGGCTCCGGGACAAAGGGTTCTTCCAAATGTACCATCAATGTCTCGTGGCGAGCCCTTCGAGCCTTATAATGAGGGGAGAACTGAAATTCCTGTCCCAAAGTCATCCCAGGAGGGATCTCCTCTCTCAGGAAGGGAGAACCCTGGTTCACCCCTGCCCAGAGTTATAGAGGCTATGGAAGTAGCGCCTGAGGAGGCACAGATTTTAGCAGCTGGTCTCTCTACTGAGGTAGTGGAGACCATCCTCCATTCCAGAGCTCCCTCCACAAGGAGGTCATATGCTGCTAGGTGACATCTGTTCCCTACGTGGTGTGAGCACCACCAGTTGGACCCAGTTAACCTCCAGGTTTGCCACAGGGTTGACTTCTTCAACCCTGAAGGTTTACGTGTCTGCTAGGTTATGTATGTAACCCTAGTTCCCCGAGGGAAGGAGACGCTGCGTCCCTGGGCCACACTCCCTGCATCCCTGCGGCACTTACCTTCTCTTTGTCAGAAGCTAATGTCGCTATCATCGATTAGGTTTGTTCGACGTCGCCCGCCGATGACGTCATGACTTGCCTATTGGCCGGATTTCACATGTGGTTCAGAGCGTGGACAACGCGAGGCGTTCCCAAAGCGTTGTGACGCAGCGTCTCGTTCCCTCAGGGAACTAGGGTTACATACGTAACCTAGAGACGTTGTCAACTTGGCCATGATGCATTTGTGCAGCTATATCAACAATGAGGTTTGTTTTTATATGCTGTGAGCATCTTAAATCAAATGATGAGTCAGAGAATGATGGATGCTGCTGATAATCAAAGCATTTCCTGTTCATGTTGTTCCTGCTGTGAATTATTTTCAATTTGGCAGTAATGCTGTTTTCCATAAGTAGATTAGTTTATAAATGTAGAGGTGGGCAGGGCAGTGCAAATAGAAAATAATCTTTTAAGGCAATTTTCATTTTTGGTAACCAGACTTTGATATTCAGAATTAAAAATCCTATATTTTTACTTGTGATTTGTATATACGAAAAAGAGGATCATATTTACGTAAGTAAATAAATAAACAAATAAATAAATGCCATCTGAAGATGTCAATATTTTCTTCCTGCAAAATGGAAAGTAGAAAGGTTTACATTTGCAGAATAATTTGGCTAACACTCCCTGTTGCATATTCCCTTAGTAATGCCTTTGAATAAATATTTCACTTATGACCTTTTGTAATTATGAGTAGTTGAGGCCCATTACAGTATAATGCTGTCTATATGCTTTACCACTAGAAAACAGCACTACATAAACCAATGTCGATGGTAATCGAATGTGTGAATGTCATACTTTTTAACTCTGCAATATTTCCAACTTGGAAGTACTACTGCAATATTGCAGAAGAGACATACATTCTAATTTGCAGAAGGTTTTCCCTCATTCTGTAAACCCTGCAAATGAGCCCCTTGGCCTTTCCACCTTGTTCTGTCTCATCTGAAACAGGCTCCTGCAACACTTTAAACTGGCCCCTGGCAGGGGATCATTTATTTACCTGCCAATTATATGGCGGCTGTGTAAAAGGAACAAGTGTAGAGGGTAGTTTTAAAGTTCACTCAAAAAAATGGGTCTGCCAATAAAGTTTGTGTTGACACTGTGTTAGCAAATGGCATGCATGAAAATAGTTTTATCTTTCGTCTGAGATGAAAAGAGCAAACAGGCAAATGAGCAGATAAGCGATCCTACATGGAAGCCATTATAAGATCATTAGCGGCTGCATAGAGTTACAGCTGGACATAATCTGTAATACTGATAAACCATTCCAATATCATCAGTGGCTTTACACAAGAACAGATACTATCTAAAGGCTGGAAAACCTGACATGACAATACTTGTTAATCAGTACAGTACAGACAGTATTTGTTAATCACTTAATCATCACTGTCACCCAACAATACATAAATAATTAATGATAAGCTAATTTGTTATGACTGCTTTATTTGCTAAACTACATGCGTAATAACATTCCAATTACTATTGTAACACTTGCTGGCCAAGGTGTCAACGATCATGAAGAAGGCCTCCTACGCACTCTATAAACAACACTACAGTGACAGAAGAGTACACTGAGTGGCAGAGTGCTCCTGACCCATTGCTATAAGTAATGATTTTGCAGGTAATTTCTCCCAGCAACCATCGGCTGGTACACCTTTGTACTGTAATCAATCTATTTATCCATGCATCACTGTACTTCTGCACTGGACACAATAAGTCATGGGCAACTCTTTCATCTGTGAATAATATTTTGTGCTTAACCATTACCTTCTTTTGCACAGCACAATATACTGTAGAAGTATATGACACACACACTATATACATTTCTTATTTATGAAATTATGTGCAAACATTTATTTTTTTTTTATTTAACTTTAAATTATATTTAGGTTCAGTATGTAAAATTTCTTTATTGCTGGAATACTTTAATGACTAACACATAAACCAAAACACGTGATTTTCAATTTGGAATGTATCTCTTCTATAGCATAGTGATTATGGCCAAGCTGCTTGGTAGCAGCATGCGTTTCACAGCATGGTCTTGTGATGACATTAACAAAATCATAGCCAACAAATCCTGCCTACAGCTTCTGATGAACTCTCCTGACTGTGCATTTAGTTATTTTGCTTTTTGCATTGTGTTTGTGATTGTATATTATTGAGAATATTAAATATGCTAAACAAATATAATTAAACATACAGTATTTTTTTTTAATACCAGTGCTTGTACAAGTAAAAAATAAAAAACTTCTAAAGATAACGTAAAACAAAAACAAGCCTAACATTCATTTATAAACCAGATATGTTTACATAAAAAATGAAACTGTATTAGGAAGCAATGTCAAATAAGGTTTAGGAGAAGGCTGTAGACCTAAAATCACTTCATGTAAATCCTGTAAATGAGACGTGTCCCGAGGCCACCTGCCATCTGTCTCTTTGCGCCATATAAAACATGAAGCACACTGACCACAGACTGCACAACAGCCGCATCTGCCCAACCGCAGGCAGAAAGACATGGACAAAAAAGCACACAAACATAAACCAGTCCTGCAAGAATGGGCTTTCCTGACATGGTCGCTTTAGATTTGTCATCTGAGTCGATTTCATTAGTAGGACAGGGTAACAGCAGCACAATATCCAGGACAATATACAGAGTAGAGAGTATTGTTTCTTTTGGTTGCAATGTGCTTTCCTCTGTCATTCTTTGGAGTAGGATTACAGGGATGCCTTTTCAATAAATACAACTAAAATCCAATGGAAAAATCAATAAACAATACAGCTTAGTGGCCTGACCCTTACCCTCAATGCATGATAGCCATTAAGCAGCCATTACGTCATTGGTTGAAGGAAAAGCAGCAGCTTTACACAACATTGCATAACAGAGTGGAGGTCGGAATGCATAAGAAAATTTTATGGGCAAGACATCAAAGAAAAGCAATATTGTTCACCATCTGGTCATGTTTCTACTACCTGAATGAATGCTTGACATCTCACATCCCCCACATCTCTCACTACTTTACTCAGAGCTAATCAATAAACTGAACACATCCAACCAGCTTTCAATATCCATTCTTTTTCTCCCTGGCTGACATGGAAATATCTAGGTTTATAAAAGAAAATGCAAATTTCTACATATCAAATAAACTACGCTCAAGCCCTCAGTAATGTGGTTATCAATAAAAACAAATTAAAAACCTACAAGACATGGATAAAAATGACTGACTGAAGCTTTTTTCATCTTTTTTATATATATATACATATCACTCAGACCCTTTGGCTTGTCCATTTCTTCTGCTTTTAACACACTGATTACCGACTATAAATTCACATACTACATGCAAACATCAACATTAATATTGCTTTTTAAAAAGCAAGGATTATTTAAATCCCAATGTAGTGTCAATTCAAATATATATGTTGTATACTATATGTAATGTACAATTATTAAGCCATCATGACTGACTACTGAAATATATAAAAAGAAATGAACAAGTCAATATGCAGGCCGGCCTACCTGTGGCCTATAAACTGCACAAGCAACCTGTCTAAAAGACTTATCAAATTTTGACAAGCAATGTCAGTTAATATCAGATAGTTTATTGTTAATGAATATTATCAGCACATGCTCTGATCCCTAATGGATACACAATTCCTCACAGAGAAATGAAAGTGCAGAAATAAATATTTAAACACAGTACATGCAAGAGAGGCAGTAAGAGAATGTTAATGTAGATCAACACTTACTTCATCTGACCCTGATCCAAAGATGAGCAGGTCGAAGGGAATGGCTGCTACCATGTCTATGAGAAACCACCCCTTAAAATAGTGCACAGCAATCTTCCCTGGGTGACTTACTACCTCCTCATTGATATTAACATATGTGGTGCGGAAGTTTATAAGTATGTCGATGATGAACATGATGTCCACCATTAAGTCGACAACGTTAAGAGGGCTGCAGGAGTAACCACATAATCTCCTCCTTTGTTCCTCAAGATCGTTCAGCAGAAAAGCGGCGGAATATGGGGTGAAGATGGCTGTGTAAATGACAAGCAGCAGAATGAGCCAGTCCCACATGGCCTTAAACGGGCTGTAGTGTAAAATGGTAAATTTGTCTATACGTGGAGCCTGGAGCTTGTACTCTGGTAATACGTCTGCACCTAGTGACAACACCTGGACAGAGGAAAAACAACTACATTTCAGTTCTAATAAAAAAATTAAAATGTAAAATTGAGTTCATTAGGGTCAGCTGCATGTTATACACAAAATGCAAACTGTGCAATGACATTGGGGAAAACAAATTATGTGGTTTAGGTATGTAGTTTGCATGTTCCATTAAAACTAAAATCTTCCTGAAGTCCCTAGATGTAAACAACTGTGTCAATGGGTTTCCCCGTGACTTTGATCAGACATACATGAAAATGCAAAGGATTCTTAGGTGCTGGGAGCTGAGATGGACATGTCCCTGTAAAATTCTCTGTGTGATCCCTGAATTACAATAAAAGAAGCAATCAAAAAGCAAACCAAAAGCATTAAATTCTATGTATGGTACTGGTAGTTTGGGAGCGGAGATGTCATTGCCAACATTACAAAGTTATTCAGATCAGATTTATCTTATGATTTTTTATCTTGATGATTTGATAAGGCTGATATTACACCAGATCTATCCGAGTTTAAGCCAACGTAACATATACATTTAGGAATGTTGAACTTTCTACTACCATCAGAAAAAAGAGCAAGTCAGTAATATCTATCAAACTTCTATTGTGATTTTATGTCTAGACATGATTGTAGGAAACAGTGACGAATTAACAGTTAGGGGGTAGTGCCACTGCTATCTTTTCAATTTAAGACATCTATTGTTTTTTTTTTAATCTGCTATCTGCCACATCAGTGAAGAGATTTGGATAAGATTTAGGCTGCATCAGGAATTTTTCATCATCTCATATTTACTGACAACCTGCTTTCCAAATTTCACTGTTTCACAGTCTGAAGGAGCCACATACAAAAGAAATTAATCTCCTGCTGAATCATAGCCAATAACCCATATTAGGTTGTTGCAGGACTGAGCTAGTAGCATTTTAGGTTTGCTCAAGGGCATAGAATTAGAAACTAAATTCATAAATCTGACAGAAAGTGAAGCAGTAGTGAAATTTCTCTGGAGTGGTGTTTGTGAGCACATACATATTGCGCCTTAGTGAAATTTTACAAGCAAAAAACGCTGTTATTATAAAGTAACTACTTAAAAATAAAAGTAATAATACTTAATTAATAATTGATAACCCAAAACCAGGTTAACAAATAAGGTTGACAAAACACTGATTTTATTGGGCTTGATGGTGACTGTGTTCAAGAAGTGGCACACTTCACTAAGAGGTTGCATGCCACAAATGACTGATAATCATTTTTAAAAATGAAGGCTGACAATGCACTAATATTCCTGCAAAAGTAGGATTCTGGGATTTCTTCTCAGTGGAAAAGGCTGAGATGTGGAATTTTGTATTTTTGCTAGATAAGCATCAATTTCATGTCACCTCCAGGGCACTAAGATTTGTACTACTTTTTCCCTGTCTCAACATTCATCTTTTACAAGGTCAGCAATAGAGTAGTTGTCCTATTTTCAAACCCAGAAAGTTTCAAACTTGTGTTGTTTATCTAAACCTGACCAGATAGGGTAAAATCATTGAGACTGAGCCTATAGTGCAAACACTTATACACAGCAACATTTGAACAAAATGCCACTGACAAACAGCAAATAAAGCATCTTGATTAATAGTCATTAATTATGATGACAGCGTGAGGACTGCTTGTTTTGTGTTGCATCCTCAGCACATTCTTTTCTTCTCATATAGTAAGGGTTGATAAATAGAGCTGTTTTCTCTTATCTGCCTCTCACACTTGCAGATGGTCACAGTAAGGTAATGTGAGAATCAGTCAAAGCTGACAAGCCAAATCACTGAATCAAATGCCAACTGAGTTAACTTGAAGAATAGTAGTTGTCTGAGCTTTCTTGGAATACACCTTACCTGTTTTTCTGTCTGGATACATTGCTGTTTATTAGTTTCTCATTTAATCCTACAGCTGTTTACTGAAAGTGATATAAGAGGTGTTGCCATCTGATGCTTTTTAGTCTACAAAATGACTGTGGGTTAACAGAAAGACATGTTCAGCACTTATCTGCCGCTAGAGTAAATCCACTGTTGGCACAGGGGCTTAAATCAAGCCTCCACTAAGACAAAAAAATAAAAAATACAGGAAGGAAGAAGTGTGCTAACACTTTAAGGCTGCCACAGTACTATTGAATTCTGCTTTGCCAATATTGGGGCATATATGTGCACAGCAGTAGGAAATCCATCTTCATGCTCAGATGGTCTTTTTGATGCATTGCAATGTCAGAAAGAGGGAGAGAGAGAGAAAGAGAGAGAGAGGGAAAGAGAGAGATGGGTGTTGAATAATGGGAGAAAGAGGCTTGAGAATTCTTAACTAAACAATAGTCTATAGTAACAAGGTAACTGTTATAATAATTCTTACTGTAATCATAATAGCAGACAGTATAGTTGCATATAATGCGAAACAGCTCTTTGAATTTTTTTACACATTATTTTATACAGTAACATGGATGATTTTTGCATGTCAAGAATGCAAAAGAATTTGGCAAACAAGGGACGATAACAATAAAATGAGAAATATAGTAAAAAAAAATGGTAAGAGGAATTTACATAAACAGATTCATTATTAGTACAGATCATACACACCCTAAATCCTCTGTACCTAGTCTCTTTCTTTTGCTCTAAAAATTTATTTAAATACATCCAAATAAATGTAATCTTATCACACTACCTCTGTGTATATTTTATGGCAAGCAGAATTCTGGATCTTTATAAATCTAAATCCAATCGAAAAAGAAAAACAAATAAATTCTAAACACAATATTTCAATAAACAAAAACAGATTCTGGCTTAACTACTGTACCACAACACTATGGATCTCACCTGTGTGACTTTTTCTGTGACATTGTGTGTTCGGTCTTTAACTTTAGGAGCAATGATGGTCTTCTCAGAGGCAGGAGGTGAGGGGGCTCTTTTGTCATTGTTAGTTTCAGAGAAGTTAAGTGCGATGAGGGGGATTTTGTTAATTGTAGTGTACTTGTTCAGGTTGGAGTCTGAGGTAGAGCTCAGAAGGCTAGATTTGAGATGGTTAAAAGGACCTAAAGATGAAACAAATGAAGAAAATAGTTAGTAATAGTTAACAATGCCCTGAAATGTAGCTCATTAGAAGGATACAGTCTTTTAAAGGATGTTTTTCCCTTACCTAATAAATGTTTTTTTTTAATTGGGGCTGTAATTTCAAACTAAAGCATATAGCAATTAATAATTACCGTATTTTCCGGACTATAAGCCGGTACTTTTTTCCCATGTTTTGAACCCCGCGGCTTGAACAACGAAGCCGCTAATTTATGGATTTTTCCTGGGTTTTTCCCGGTTTCACAAGCTTCAAGCCAAAAAACTGAGCCCCATAACATTAGACCAATGAAATTGCTGAACGGGTTCAGGTGAACCAATTAAATTCTTTAAATAAAATCAGATGCGCTCCCACTGAATCGGGCCGCACCACATCATAAATATGGATGAGGTTCCTCTGACGTTTGACCTGCCGCTCACTTGGACTGTCAACAGGAAATGCAAATTATTCGTCACGCTGAAAACAACCGGGCATGAAAAAAACGCACTTCACCTGTGTTCTGAGCTGCACGGCATCGGGAGAAAAGCTTCACCGATGGTAATTTTTTAACGCACGACGATGCCAAAAGAAAAACTTTCGAGAGAAATTGTTGTGAAAGGAAGGAGAAAGACAGTGAACAATTACTTTCTTGGTAGGCTACTGTTTAGATACAAGCCGTGTAACAGACACTGTCTTACGTTAAAGCCTGTGTAAAGTTCGGTAGTTTCATATATAGACAGGTGCGGCTTATTTATGTTCAAAGTAAAAATCTTTGTCAAATTCAGTGCGTGCAGCTTATATTTGGGTGCGCTTAATAGTCCAGAAATTACGGTACATGATTCCGAAGAATAAAATCCTGAAATGGTACACTTAATGTGCCACAAATCAAAAACAGGCTTCACTCAAACATGCTTCAAAGTGATATGGTTCTGACAATGCACAGCATTTAAATGCAGGATTGATTTCCTATCAGACCTCATAATGAGCATTTTCATGCAAGGAAGTGAAAGGGAAAGGTTTTTTTTAGTCAGTACTGGCTAGGAGCAAATAATTATTTTATAGTAAAGTTAAACCTCGTATATTCAGCAGGAGTTCTTCTGCACTGCACTCTAAATCAAAGTCTGACCACAGCTAGACCGCTGGGACTCCTTATTGTTCCAAATACTGTCTTGTCATTACTGTATGAAGGGTATGCCTAAGGATTGATGTTTTTGAGAAGTGAACTCAGGCAGAAGCATACATTCTCTGGACACTTCAAAGACATATTTATAAATCCACAAGTAGAGGGGGATCTGATATTGCATGTAGATGCTAAGAAGATTTACTGTGCTTTGTGTTCAAAGGAGTCATACAACATGGGGGACTCAGACAATCATTGTCTTTTAAAACCATGCAGCAATCACTCCAAGATTGTAAAGCATTCAATCATAACATATTGTTACCTTTCATACTGCGGCCATGGTCTGAAATGCAGGAGAACATTGATCAGCCATTAGAGAATTAAAAAAAAAAATTCAGATTACTAGTAGGCTCTGTTTAGGGGTTTATTTTAAATTATTTTAAAGGTAATCCACTATATGGGAAAAAATATTTTAAGGTAGATCATCAATATTTGATTAACTAAATTAATGCCAGTTATGAAAATTAATCTTCCTACTGTTAATATTTCTATATACAGGGAGTGCAGAATTATTAGGCAAATGAGTATTTTGACCACATCATCCTCGTTATGCATGTTGTCTTACTCCAAGCTGTATAGGCTGGAAAGCCTACTACCAATTAAGCATATTAGGTGATGTGCATCTCTGTAATGAGAAGGGGTGTGGTCCAATGACATCAACACCCTATATCAGGTGTGCATAATTATTAGGCAACTTCCTTTCCTTTGGCAAAATGGGTCAAAAGAAGGACTTGACAGGCTCAGAAAAGTCAAAAATAGTGAGATATATTGCAGAGGGATGCAGCAGTCTTAAAATAGCCAAGCTTCTGAAGCGTGATCATCGAACAATCAAGCGTTTCATTCAAAATAGTCGACAGGGTCGCAAGAAGCGTGTGGAAAAACCAAGGCGCAAAATAACTGCCCGTGAACTGAGAAAAGTCAAGCGTGCAGCTGCCAAGATGCCACTTGCCACCAGTTTGGCCATATTTCAGAGCTGCAACATCACTGGAGTGCCCAAAAGCACAAGGTGTGCAATACTCAGAGACATGGCCAAGGTAAGAAAGGCAGAAAGTCGACCACCACTGAACAAGACACACAAGCTGAAAGCGTCAAGACTGGGCCAAGAAATATCTCAAGACTGATTTTTCTAAGGTTTTATGGACTGATGAAATGAGTGAGTCTTGATGGGCCAGATGGATGGGCCCGTGGCTGGATTGGTAAAGGGCAGAGAGCTCCAGTCCGACTCAGGCGCCAGCAAGGTGGAGGTGGAGTACTGGTTTGGGCTGGTATCATCAAAGATGAGCTTGTGGGGCCTTTTCGGGTTGAGGATGGAGTCAAGCTGAACTCCCAGTCCTACTGCCAGTTTCTGGAAGACACCTTCTTCAAGCAGTGGTACAGGAAGAAGTCTGCATCCTTCAAGAAAAACATGATTTTCATGCAGGACAATGCTCCATCACACCGTCCAAGTACTCCACAGCGTGGCTGGCAAGAAAGGGTATAAAAGAAGAAAATCTAATGATATGGCCTCCTTGTTCACCTGATCTGAACCCCATTGAGAACCTGTGGTCCATCATCAAATGTGCGATTTACAAGGAGGAAAACAGTACACCTCTCTGAACAGTGTCTGGGAGGCTGTGGTTGCTGCTGCACGCAATGTTGATGGTGAACAGATCAAAACACTGACAGAATCCATGGATGGCAGGCTTTTGAGTGTCCTTGCAAAGAAAGGTGGCTATATTGGTCACTGATTTGTTTTGTTTGGTTTTGAATGTCAGAAATGTATATTTGTGAATGTTGAGATGTTATATTGGTTTCACTGGTAAAAATAAATAATTGAAATGGGTATGAATTTGTTTTTTGTTAAGTTGCCTAATAATTATGCACAGTAATAGTCACCTGCACACACAGATATCCCCCTAAAATAGCTAAAACTAAAAACTACTTCCAAAAATATTCAGCTTTGATATTAATGAGTTTTTTGTGTTCATTGAGAACATGGTTGTTGTTCAAATTAAATCCTCAAATAAAATTAATCCTCAAAAATACAACTTGCCTAATAATTCTGCACTCCCTGTATATTAGTATATGCCTTGTATATTTAAAAAAATAATGACTTGAATATTAACAAAGTTGATAATTTGACATTTCTGACACACATAATATACAAAACTAGAAGAATAAAGAGATATTCAGTTCGGTTTGTGACTGTATAATTGCTACATTATTGTTTATGGACTTATGTAATTTTGGGACCGAACACTGACTTGCCAGTTTTTCTGCAAAAAAAAAACTTTTTTACAATACAACTCTTCTTGTAGCACATAAGAAATAAGCCTGTGGGTTTATTTACCTTCACTAGCATGTCGGTCCCTCAATAGGCGTTTGGAATTGGAGCTCAGGCCTTCAATATCATGCACCGATGAAGCTCGTCTTCTGCTACACACACTGTCTTTGGAGATAGACTGTGCAAGGCATGTAGTGGACTGGGCCTGAGACAGGCTTGGACGGTCCCAGGGCTGTTTAGGGGACGAGTGGTCGAGGGGTCCGGACACACTGATTGGGGATGAGTGGGGACTGGAGCTGATAAGGGCCTGTGTGTCATTGGCATCAGCAGGACTGCAGCTGTCCTTCGTCGGAGACTGGAAATCCCTTAGGGGGACAGAGTCATTGCTGGCTCTCGAAGAATCCACCATTACTGTGTCAGGGTCTTCCTGGGGCAGAGACTGTTTACTGGAAACTAACAAGTTCAAGGAAGGCAGGCGGAACCTAAAGAATCTTCCTTTCCCTGGAGGAGAAAAGAAAAAATATATTGGTTATGTCAAGAGGCATAGCCTACAGCTTTGGTGTATTTTGCAATCTGGAAAGTAAAAAAAATTGCAGTAAGAAGTAGGTATAGATATAGAACAGACAAGAAATGCATCAGTGTGGAACATTCTGTTCCTTCATTAAAAAAAAAAACATGAAACCAAATAAAATGGCCACTGTGAAGCCACAAAAGTATAATACGTCTCTGAGCTCATTCAGTATAGGCTCTTAGTATAGATGTATATCAGACAAGAAAAACTAAAATAGAACCAAAATTATAATTCAGCAAAGAGGAGGTTTAAAGGGAAACTAGAGCAAGAAAATGAATGACATTCACATTAGTCTTTAAATAGAGGGCATCGTCTCTTTCCAGAAATAAAAGGTCATAAATTAAGAGTGGATAGAAGGAAAAACGTAAAGTACAAAAGCACATATCTCATCTGTGTATTGTGAATACTGTATGGTCACTGATTAGAATAGGAAAGCCTAGATTTTCCACATACATTAAAGAATAGTGACATTATTTGTTTTGCAAAAGGGGGAGATTGGGCTCAGTGTCAGCTATGATATGGCATCCCTAGATAAGATAGAGCCTTGCTCAAGGGCCCAACACCAGCAGCTCAGTACTGGGGTTTGAACTCTCAAACTTCTTAAAAGTCACACAGAGCCTCAATCACTATGTCACCACAGTCAATGAACTACACACAAGACGAGTGTTTAAACTGTAAATTAAAGGCTGTATTTTTTATATACGTACATCAATTGTTGTACACCAAACTTCTATTTTCCAGAATTCTATTGTTTGATTCTGCACACACAGCAACTCTCAAGTATACATTTATTTTTAGCAACACGAGGCACAAGATGTAAGCAATTGTGTTTGATATTATTTTTTCTAAAATTGAATTATGTTGCTATGTGATGCAGACATCAGCGTTAGACAGTGATTTTAAGTGTGATTCTATCAACAACTATTATAATTTAAATACGTTTTGGGTATTCATTATATACCTCACCGATGAATAGTTATGTATAGTACAATTTTATGTCTATATTCTTAATATGAAAGTGCTTGTACTATATATTTTTTTATTATAACACAAACACTTAAGTATTGCAGAGCAGCAGCATGCTTTTTTGTGTAAAAGCATAATCCCAAAGTCCCAGTTAACATTAGGTTTTTAGTGGAAAAAGGTTTACCAGTATGATATGTCTGATCATTATTTGTTCCTAATTATCCTTTTATTAGTGATGCTATTAACAGCTACATTAGTTTTAGTTTTGTTTTTTAAGTTTATCACAACTTGATCAAATTAAATTGTGCAGTCCTGCAGTTATGAATTTCTACAGTATGTGTTGTTGCTTTAAAGTGTGCTGCATTTATCATTTTGTTGATATTGGAAAAATGTATTGACAAAGACACCCTCCAGAGACTTGTAATAGGGCTGCACATTTTCTAAAGAAATCCCAACAGAGAAACATGGCAAACCTTTCAGTAATAGATTGTCCAGCAGGAAACAGCATTATACAGTTTTTTTTATAGTGCCCAGTCTTGGTATTTTGTAATTTACTCCTTTTACACTTTTTAACATTTACCAAAAGAAGCAAACGCTTTACTAAATTAACATCTAAAAATTCACAACAATTTTGTTACATAATAATCTGCTTGTGTTAATTAGCATATATTTTAGAGTAGTTAATTAAGAATTAATTGCAAATTTAATTAAAACATACTGTGTTTAAAAGAACTGTGTTAAATAGAGATTGTTTGTGGTGATGGCTGTATGTTGTTTTTTAAATTTTTTTTTTATAACTTTGCTTTAGCAAAGATACGGTTTAAAATACATCTATTATGTGCACCAATTTAGATTTTACCTACAGTCCTGGATTTCACTTTGCTTCAGTGCTGTATATCTAGCCATTTCTAAAATAAGAGGCATCTGCAAAGCAACTTATTATTTAGACACAAGTGTATTCACTTAGGCAGTTACATTTCTGTTGACAAGTCAGTATGAGGAAGCTAAACAGCTTTTCCATGCAGTATTATCAGCTGTGCTCCAAATGGTCTGACTGCTCCAGGATTTAATTGTAAGCTTGTCTTGTTGTCAGTGTGGTGTTTCATATCTTCCTCCTGTATCCATGTGTTTTTTTTTATCCAGTTTCCCTCTAATAAGATAGTAGGGGCATTAGGTGGATTATTCTAAATTGCCCCTAGATGTAAATAAGTGTGTGACTTTGTGCAGGTGGTGCCCTGCAATGAAATGGCATCACAATCAGTGTGTATTTCATATTATATCCAATGTTCTACAGCAACACCAATAAGGATAAAACCCTTGACGATAAATGAATCAACATTTTGCATCTAAGTAACTGTGCACATTACAGGTCATATAGGTGTGTCCATGAAGAATATTGTGTAGTAAACAGCACACACTGGTAGTACATACAATACACAGGCATTATGTTGAAAACTGTGTGGAAAAACTCTGTGGGAGGGTGGAAAGGGCCACTGTGTTGTAATGACAGAAATCGAGCTCTTGAAGCTATACAACAATGGCTTCACTCAACAAGCTCATCAATCTACACCATACAACAACCTCTCTGCATTCACATGTACTGATGTTTAAACAAGTGCTGAACATGACACTTGCCTGTTATCTGTCCCCCCTTACACAAATACAGACCACCTTTGTTTCCTGTGGGTAAAAAGTCTATAGCATTGGAAATTTGACATTCATGTTTCAAAACACCTTATGCCAACTAGCTATGAAATCTCACTGAAATAAACAGTATAGACCAAAAATATGTTTCAAAGAAACTTTCAAATGGCTATCTGAGAACCCTTTTAGCAAATTACTGATTCAGATGATTAGAGACCTAAAAAGACAATATTGTTCTGTCTGGCGAAAGGTGGAACATGTGTCTAGAAAAAGTACAGCTCTTCCAAAGCCTAATGCGAGTCTGTGTTCTTGTGAGTGATGTTGACAGAGGGCATGCAGATCTGTGCAGTGGAGGTTAATAATGTATAAAGAGATATTAAACTAGCTTGGCTGCCTACTTTCTCTTTCTGCATCCATCACCTTTAAACACTCAGGCAGGTCTGGCACTAAAGCCTCTTTATAGACTCAATTTACTGTTAATGCCAAGTGCACTGCACTCAAATTGAATTTTAAAATACAAATATGTTCACTCACTGAGCACCCGCAAATGGTAGAAAAAAATATTTTTTTTTGACTGATCAGGCTATTATTAGACAACATACTGTAGACTCACAGATGATCAGATGCTGAACATCATAATGTAGGAGGTACTTTGTAAAACATTAAAACATAAGATTAGGTTCTTTGATAAGTTTCTTTTATTATTAAACCTGGTGCACAAACCCAATCAAAACAGTCATAACCGTCAAAACAGACTTGGGATCTATTAACCAGTAAAAATTACTGGATACCAAAAAACAAAATGATGAATGATGGTTTATGGTTAAAGTAATGGTTAATAAAAACCATCATGACAATCCTCATTTTTTTACTAATCAAAAATTCATTAATAAAATATACATTTTGCTCGTGCATGGCATGCTTTTGAAAGCAGAAGTTGAACATTGAATAGATGATTCCATTTAAAACATGGTCTCTAAAAACCTGCCCTGGGATTCTAGGTGGTTGCTGCTAGTCAGATAAAACCCTAACTACACAGGTATAGATATAGTTGATTACAAGTTACAAAGAGATTTGGGAGAGTTGGGAGGGAGTTACAGTTTCAGGCTTAAATCTTTTAAGTGTTTATCATTTCATAGACCCATAATACTACAGCATTAACTACTGCATGCCTTTTTGTGTTCTGCCAGATCTTGTCACAATCTTTTTGTGTCTTGTCACAATCTAGTCATAGCACACAAAGGTGACACTGATACAGAGCATTCACTTTCTTCATTTGGTTATGCAAAAAAACCCAACAACAAAAAAGAACCGAAACAAAAATACTACAGAAGAATGATCTGCCCTATTTTATTGAAAACGCTGCTTGGATACTTGAAGGCTGCAGTGTGAAACTGCAGTGTGGCAATTTAAAGGGTACATTTACTGTATTTAGTACTCCTGCCATAAATCACAAACACAAATAGAGCTAATGTGTGATAAAAGATTGTACATATTTGCTGTAATGTTCGTCTATTTCAAAAGGTCAAACCGTTCGAGGTTAGAAGGCTTAGCATATAGATTTAGATGCAAATGAAAACTCAAAGCAATGTTCTTTCTCTTGCCTCAGGCAAAGATATTGCTCTGTAGCCTAGTTAATTTTAATGGATGTGCATTTATATCTGTAAGTTCAGGAATCTAAGGGATCTGAATGGAATGTATTTGTTATGAGCAACTATTTTTTGTTATTATTTGTTATGTTCTTATTGCTCAGTCAATAAGTCTTAGACTTTTCAATAAATCTAGATTTGCTATATGGATCTTCTAAGTGTACATTTAGTGGGCATTACATGAGGCGTTTTTTTTTTTTATATACACAGGAAATATAATAACTTCTCCTGCTATATGTTGAGCTATTCTGCCTTCGCTGTCCTCTGTTTAACCTCTAAGGAAACCTCAGGAAATTTGATGATACAGGAAATCATTTTTTATCATCTCTACTTCGATGTGTATATAAAAAAATGTCCATGTGTACAAACATGCTTAAAACAACTCACAGCAGCACCTACATATACCTAAATAAAGCATATAAACACACTCAAACATATAGAGCACACACAAACAGTGAGCAGTGTGTAAGTGTGGCTACCATGTGCTCAGTGCAAGACGCGGCTTTAACACCTCCAGTCAAGCCTGTCTTGATACCTTGATGAATTTCACAAGACCACAGAAGCTTATAAAGATGTGTTTCTTCTGTGACTGACAGACAGATACACACACACACACACACACACACACACACACACACACCTCCACATACACACATACACAGCTAAAAATATCGCTCTCCCAAAAGGACAAACCAGGGTGAGAATGGAATTTCAGATATGATGACTCAGGACAAACTGTGATTAAACAGTTAACCCTGCTTAAAAACACAAAGATATATAACATGATCTTCACTGCTGCATTCTTTATTCTCACAGGAATAGGTCATATTTATAAAAACAAAATAAATTAATAAAAAAAACAAGCAGTATTTGAATTCTAATCTCAATCTATTTAAATTGCAACATAAAGGCAAATATCATGAAAACAAACTATGAGGTTCAAAAGCTCTGAAAAAAGACAAAATAAACATGTTAACATAAAAGTCCTAAAAACGTTCTATTCCGTTAATAAACCTTTATGTGAAACATATTTTTTTTTAATTCAGATCCAATTTGCATAATTCAGCTTTTGTTTGCAGGGATTACATTTTCTGAGGAAAAGAATGCTGTTATAGTGTAGTGTAGCTATAGTAACAAAATTATTATATTAAGGCAGCCATACCTAATCAGGTTATTTCTTATTTTCTTGATCTAGGTAAAGTGTCAAAAGCAAAATAAAAGCTTTACAGTAGTCATTTTTTTCTTTTAAGTAGTAACCAATTTGTGTGTTTGTGTGCATGCATAGAATAACTATAAAAATGTATTATAGAAAAAATATAAAACAAAACTTAATAAGAGAAATTACTAAAAACATGTCATGCATATACTGTAGTACTTAAGGGACAACTTATAAAAATATTTAAACCAAGAATCAAAATTCTAAAAACACACACACACACACACACACACGCACACGCACACGCACACAGCCACATGCACTCTCACACACATTTTATTTCCATTTGCTCACCCAGGACAAAAGAAAGGTTGGCCAAGGTGATATACGGAATGTTGAGTGAGGGAACAATACACATACATCATTTGTGTTAATCTTGTTCCAAGCTAATTTTCTGCCATTGCTTCTGTTCCCTGCAAGAAATTGAGCGTGTTGATTCCATCATAATTTCCTGAGATATCTCTCTTAGAGGCTGCAGTCTGGTGAATATAATTCCACTCTAACCTTGTGCTGTGTAACTGTGCCACACTAGCCATGTTCTTCGACAGCTCAGTGAGCTCTATCAGGTAGGTTCTGACACAGTGGGCCAAATACAACAGCTGTATAACTGCCAGACCATGACTCTCTTGTCAATGACTTCCTAGTGAAAAGACCTATGCTCTGGGGCTAATGTGTCCTTCTGAAGATTACTATCTTAATCATCCCAGGCCACAAGAAAACATAATGGCACAATGAGAAGGAGTGTTAGCAGCAACGTAGTAGCACTGAGGAAGTATAGAACACTGAGTCAGTATGTCTGTCTATCATCTATCACAGCAGTCTGCCATGACAACATAAAAGAATAACCACACACACACACACACACACTTCACTATACTGCAAAAACAAGCTATTGATAAACAACTGTTTATGTGGCCTTGTTATGAGTTTGCCCCTTCATCAATTCCAAATTCTAATCAGTTCATCTGCTGGCTAAAGTGATAAAGCTATTTATTTCAAACGCATGGAGAGATGGACAACCCAAAAAACATTCTGAACCTTTTAGTGGTCGCTAATTAGGTGTGGAACATACAGTGGTGTGAAAAAGTGTTTGCCCCCTTGTTTTTCCTCAATAATAAAAAACCTTCATTTAAAGACTGCATGTTGTGTTTACGTGTGTTATCTTTTACTAATATTTAGATTAGTTTGATGATCTGAAACATTAAAGTGTGACAAACATGCAAGAAAATAAGAAATCAGGAAAAGACACTTTCACACCACTGTACATTTTGATTAAAGTTGTAAACTGGTACAGGACTTTAGACTTACTGTAATCAGATTTTAGTGGAGGAGTGTATTTCAGCCTTTCCAGTGAATCAGTGCTGTCCTCTTCTAGAACATAATCAAAATTCAGGATGAACATCATCACCACACCCTCCTCATTCTTGACTGGAATGATGTGCGTATTGCAAAGAAAATCCGAACCTGGAAAGAGTCAAAAATACAAAAGAGTTATAGATACTTCTGCCATATTTCAAACCTCATTCCATCCCGCCCATCATATTTAAGGTTCCTAACAACCAATATCTGCTGCTTTAATTTCTGAATCCACTAATAAAACATTAGCTAGACAGTATTAGGGGAAATATAAGCAAATGTATATACCATTTAAGAAAGTAAGACAACATTTGTACAAAAACTTAAAGGAAAGCCCAGACCTGCAAAATTCATGAATTAATGTTTGCTATATAAAGAGTTCTATATTTAATGCGTGTCTATACAAATTTCATCAGGTATTTCATAAAATTTCATCACACAAACAACAGCAATGTGTTCCAGGAAGTGTTTCCTTTTATTTTGCTAGCTGATACCATACTCCTTAATGTCTTCTCCTAGATTGTTTCCCTGTTCCAAGCCAGGAATCAGTACATTATCTTTTAAACCAGAATCCATATCACAAACATGCACAAAACAGATACACATGTCACTAAATAACCACAATAAACACACACGTGTGTGTGTCTGTCTATGTGTCTTTTTGTTCATTAGTCAATAAGTCCATATAATCTATTTTTTGTATGTCGCTCTGGACAAGAGCATCTGCTAAATGCGAATGTAAATGGAAATGTACACAGCTGACCCAGCTACATCAAAATGATGCAGGCTCAGCTTCTATTGAAAATAAAACACAAGAAAAACACAGGCATCATGAATCTATCCCATCTGACATTAATGTTCCCTTTGTGTTCTTGTCCAATCCAGCTATTGTTCATTCACTGATCTCTTGTCCAGCAACCCAAGGGAATCCATTAGCAAAATACCCTCCAGCCTGTTACTACTGATGAGGAGATATCTAGACCTCGAGAGACCTGTACAGGGTTTAGGTGCCTGAAACAAGACAGGAATTGTTACCTTGTCTTTACTTTGATTTGATAAACAAGCCCTGAAATCTTAAACATTCTCAAAAGCTAATCTTTTATTAGCCAGCTATTTAATTTCAAGTTTCAACTGACACAATAAAGAAACAGCACCCATTAAAAATGTTGCCTAATTAAAAAAAAAAAACAAAGACCATGTGGTGGGATTTTGCTAAACCTGACAGTGAAAAACATGAAAAATAACAAATACAAGTTTAGCCCTGTGATCTCCATAATCTCCATACATTTTCATATGAATTTGATTAAACTCAATTGAAATGATGCTGGACAGACCAAGCCAACAGTTTGGGGTTATATAAATATATTAGAAACTTGGTCAGGTTTTCCATCAAAAAACTTAGTGCAAACTTTCATTCTCATCATTTATTAGCAACATTCTGGGTCTGAAAAGTATCAGAGGCAACAAACATAAAAGTGAGATTTCCAGTAAACAATGAAACTATATAACACATCTTCAGTTATAGCAGGGACTTTGTGTGGCTAGTAATTAATCAAAGATGCTAGTCTTGATGACAGTTTTAAAATGAACAGTGAAGTTTTCAAACCTTTAGAGGTAAGAGTGCAAGACAGACCAAAAGACTAAAACACTGCTTTCTGGTCTCATTAGGTAGTCATAAAACAAGCCAAATTTCTCTGCAGCACAAAAAGCAGATAGACAAGAGATATTGTGAATAACACAGGATACCTTTTACAAGAGCAAAAATAAACCAACATGTTAAGGAAAATATATTTCAAATTCAAGTTTATTTCTGTAGCGCTTTTCACAATCGACATTGTTTCAAAGCTTTACAGAACGTTATCCAGAGAGACTTACATTTATATAATGACCTGAGTTAACCTGGTCAAAATAATATGCTTGAGATATGAGTATATGCTCACTGCTCAGTAGAAAATATATAAAAAAAATGTAATAAATTAACCAGACCAAATTTTGAAACAACAATATTGGCATTTGGCCTATCTGGCAGTGTTTAAAAGTACATTCTCTTATGTGTGTCTCTGTTCTTCAGGAGGACACCTGATGTTCAATAAGCAGGAAGATCAAAAGATTCCTGCTGTTGCTAATCCTGTGTGCCTACAGTAGTCCGGGCTTGCAGACTCCTGGACATGTGTTCACAACTCCCTCACCCATCTTGCTCTTCATTAGCAGTACACAGGCTGTCGGACTAAATATAACCAGCTGCTGTTGGAACACATTAGCTATGTCAGGCTTGAATGCATGTAGATATGCTCAGTGTTTAAGGCAGCTTTATTACTCAAGACAGTTGTGGACACCTGACCATGACACCCATTTATGCTGGTTGAAGAGCCTGTTCTAAAGGCATTGCATTAAGTTAGAGTTGATCCCCTCTTTGTTGAAGTCTCACATGCAGTTAATGTTCCAATTCATTGAGGACAGGGTTGAAAATCATGTCTATATAAAGCATGCTTTCTGCACAGTGGCTTTGTCATGCTGAACCTGGCTTTGGCCTCTTAGTTCCAAAAATGTCAAATTGCAGTTCTGTAGATTACAAACAAAAGTTTGGTTAAGGCCCACAAGTTTGGCTAAGACCAAGACAAAGGGGTATTATTATTATTGTATCCATATACTTTTGGCTATAGAATCACCAATCAGAATCAGAATGTTTTATTGATCCCCCTAAGTAAATTTGTGTGTTGCAGTTTCTTACAGTTAAATAAGAGTAAAAAATAAATAAATAAATATACATATAGGTATTTAATGTGTCAGTTAAAAAATATAAAAATCTGTTATTATTTTCATCTCCAAATATTCATTATAAACATTAGAAAACAAGTAAAATGTTACTTTTCAAATAAAACAGCAAAACTAACTGGGATCTGCTGTTGTCTCTACAGAAGAGTTACAAAATGCTTGGAACAATTGTATTCTTTTTTTTTTTTTTTTTAGAAAGGCCTCTATCCTTAAAGAGTGGATTCAGTTTTTAAGGCAAAAAGTAAACTATATATATATTTTATCTAATTTAACTAATATCTTTACACATACCTAAGACTTATGTACAGTAATAAAACTGGCCGTTGTGCCAGAGGTCATGGATTCATTGTTAAACTGTAAAACTACTATTGCAGTACTGATAAATGCTACTCTAGTTTGTCTAGTAAGCATACATTAGCGTGGGTTAAACAGAGTGCAATATAAGTGGACAGAGAAGTATAGATTTAATTTATCAAATTCAAAAGACATCTCATCTGTTTCCCTATACAGCGTGTGCGATTTAGCGATGTAGTCATTAGAACAAGTATGCAGAACTGTTACGGTAGTTTATGAGGTTATTAATTACCCATGTTTCTAACCATAAACTCTATTACTAAATTACTGTTATTTCTGTATATTGCTCATTTTTCTTCTTTCGGCTTCTCCCATTAGGGGTCGCCACAGCGGATCATCCATATTCATGATCCGCATGTTTGATTTGGCACGTTTTTACGCTGGATGCCCTTCCTAACGCAACCCTCCCCATTTATCTGGGCTTGGGACTGGCACTAAGACTGCACAGGCTTGTGCAACCCTAATGGCTGGGGTTGGTTCCCTGACCGGGGATCAAACCCAGGCCGCTGCGGTGAGAGCGCCACATCCTAACCACTAGACCACCAAGGAACCTCATACATTGACAGTTATCATTCACAAATAATTTACATTTTTATTTTTAAAAAGTGTGTATTTTGTAATTTTGCTTGCAGATTTATGACTTGTCTCTCTCGAGTAAAGTAGCAATTATTCCACCCTTTGTGTTTAGTTTAGGCTTCCATCTGTTTTTCCTACCTTACACTTCTTTAAGGGCAGTTAGATGAAGCTTTGTCTTGTAACATCTTTTTGACTGTCAGACCCATTATCAGCTCTACGGATTGGATTAAATACATTTTTTTTATTGATTTGGATAAAAGCATTGACAGATTAAATTAATGTAAACGGGAATAGTTTGTGTCAAAACTTCTCAATAAGTACTTATGCTCACATAATTCTATATTATGTAGGCTTATCGTATTTCATAGCACAGAAAGATCAATTGAACGACTTAAATGCCTCTAATGAGCAAACTATGCTACTTAGTCCAGCTAATTTCACAATTAGATAATCTAGAAACTTTATAACCATTAAGCTATCATATGTCCATGACATTTAACATCATTAATTAGGGTTATGTGATCAGTTGTTGACAAAGAATGGTGTGTAACAGGCATCAAGTATCACACAGGCTGCTATTTAATCATTCTGTGATAATGGTCCCTGTGAAGGTGAGGACCAGACACATGAGGAGTTTATCTCCAGTGTCTCGCATAATGTAAAGATATACCGGGTCACCAGTGGTACAAATGCTCGCACTTTTGGCTGTGTTCCAGGAATGTTTCCAGGAACTATGTGGCAGCAATTTGTGATGTTTGTGGCACTGACATAAGGTAATATATCAAATATTAAGGTTACAACTTTTCTTAACTCTTTTTCTTCATTTTAGCACGCTATAAGTTGTACTGTACATAAGATATTGCTAAATACAGTATATAGTTTGAAAAATTCTATAGTTCATTATTCACATGAGGCTTTTACCATGTTCTCTTTTTTCAGTAAATTCAAATAATTTTTATGATAATAAGTGTGTCATGTCAGTACTGGAACAGTAGCAAAAATAATAGTTCAGTGAAGAGTTAATATGTAACCCCACCATCTTGAACATGGTTAATGTGTGAGAGAGAGAGGAAGAGAGATAGAAGATGATAAAACAAAAAATAAACATTAGATACATTGTAATACTTAAAAAAAAATTAAAAAAGGGATTATTTATGAGTTTTATTGTATATATATATATATATATATATATATATATATATATATATATATATATATATATATATATATATATATATATTATCAGGGTTTACACTTGTGATCTCCTGACAGTGCAAGTTTTTTTTTAGCTGCACCACATCGGTGTCAATATTATTACTACAATTATTTTTACAAAATATTTTTGCCCTGTTTTTTTATTTTTAACTATTAAAAAAAATATTTTTTTTTCAGTTATCATATAAACAATAATATAGTAAAACCATTCTGTCTTTTCTGTCTGTTAATTTCATGCCAAGTTTTCTAAAAAACCTAATTTATCACCAATGTATTTAATAAGTAAATGAAAACAATTATACAACAATTACTAATCCTGCATTATGATTACAAAATTATATATCAATATCACAAAATGAACTAGTTTACACCATAAAGTACATAAGCATTTAAGCAGGTTTGTTCAACAAAAAGGAAAATAATATATTTCTTATCACTTTCAACAAGAAAGTCTTGGTGTACATTTTTAGTACAGAATTCACAGTTCCTGTGTTGGTTCTGATTACCTATTCGGTTCATATTTAGCCCACTCCTTGGGATTTTCAAATTCTCTCGCACTCTAGTTTATTTTAAAATGTTCACTGCATGAAATATTCTTGCATTTTTAGATTAATAAATTAATCTTCTTGCGAATTGAAAACATCTACATGTCATAGAAGCTGGGACAAGCTTGCTGCATTGACGATTAATTATATGTTTTGGGATTTTCAGAAACTTCCTGGTTTAGGGGATTATAAGAAAGCTCAGTAATGCAACTGCAAGAAACCGCTGTGGCGAGAAACCTAGCCCTTTTTTATCATTTTTATGATAGATGCAATTGCCTTTTATTTCTAAAAATAATATATAGTAGTATAAAAAACTAGATATTTGTTTAGTAGGAAGATCAACTTTGACCGAAGAAACATATAAATGATCTTTAAAATTTAGAATTCTTTTGTTAGAGCAAATAGAGAAATATTGATTTATCTGTCAATAGAACTTTTTCCAGTGTTTCGTCAGTGGTTCCTTCCAGTCAAAATACAGTAAATATATTCTCCCGGGTTAATTAAGGGGATTGCATTAATTGGAGATACACACATTTATTACAGTATTATCTTAACCCTAAACCTATATTTTCAGCCTTATTCTCTGAACAAAATGGGGAAAATATAAACTATAATACTTAATATAACTATAGGGAAAATATATGTTGCATACAAAAGGAACATGCATGTGTCTCAAATTGTTAGAAAACTAGGCACTAATTAAAGTAAGTGTCTGCACTGCTTTAAGTGCCTGCACAAATCTATCTATCTATCTATCTATCTATCTATCTATCTATCTATCTATCTATCTATCTATCTATCTATCTATCTATCTATCTATCAATCAATCTATCTATATATATATACACACACACACACACACAGACATATTCTTGAATCATGCATTATTCTTGCATGAGTTTGTGAGAAAATGTAATGCGTAGTATGTGTGTATACACATACTACGCATTACATTTTCTCACAAACTCATTCACTCAAGTGAAAACATGAGTTTGTGCTTTATGCACAAGCACAAATATGCTCATATATGCAAATATGCTTATAAATTCTCATTCATACAGTAGCCACAATTACATGTACACTTTTTTGTCATTCCGATTAAAATCATCTAATCCGATATGACGTTTACATGTGCCGGCACTTTTAATCGGAATGACTTTGTGACATGCGCACATTAGCCTATGTCCTGTCCTGTCAACATGGAGTTCCATTATTTTTTATGCACGCTATTTTTATGTAAACTGTTTCTCTTAATCAAGCAACAGCGTGCTTAATCAAAAGACAGGTGCAGGAAGCTGAGCTTTTTGGTGGCTGTGCATCTATAAGGAGCATCATAAATCCACCCGTACCTCCTCCAAAAAGCAGTCTGTATTAAGGGCTTGTGGGAGCGGGTTATATTTCTGGAATTTATTTACCTGGAGCGGAAACTAAACTTTTGTATGATTCGCCAGTCATTCACAAGTTTGTGTGGACTGTAGAGGGATATATGGCCTCAAAAGAAAAGACAGTCCCCAATCCAATTCCCCTAATTATGCAGGTCGCGGTTGTTTTATTCAAACTTAGAAGCTGAGCAAAATACAGTGTTGTGGCAAATCCAAAAAAATCGCACAAAGATTTGAGGAAGCGCATTTTGTCCCTCAAAATGTGTAATTTGTCCTTAGTATTTATACTTTGTTCAGTTTATAGAAAGGTTTATCCAACCCCTCTTAAACCGATTACAGTTTCGGTTTGAGCATTTCTATTTCGATTTAGGCGTTTATATAGAGCATTGTCATTCAGATTGGACTTTTAAACCGATTTCAGTGCTCCATGTAAATGCACCTAGTGAGTAGGTATACCCTCGCAAATACACAGTACATCAGGTTTTTTTTTTAAAGTGCCTTTTCTCTCAACCTAAACCTGATGGAATGTCAAATGTCCAGGATGCTGGGTGATGCAAATCTTATAGACTCTTTTTCTGCTCGACTTCATCTCCTGTCCAAGGCCATTTAATTTTGTGTGGAAATAGTTTCTCTTTGCAGCATGCATTCAGCTGTCAAAAGGACTGATTTCACTTTTTAAAAGACCACCCTGAGGTCAACAAGCTACTCAAGCCCAAACTGTTTTTTCATCAGTTTCACAAAGAGTTCAGTGAAAGCCTAGCTGTCTCTTTCCCATTCTAAGATATAGTAACATGCTGCTGCGCTCTCCTATTACCGCATTGCACAAATAATTACAGAAGTTCTTCCACGGCTGTTAATCTACACTGCAACACATTACTCAAAAAACAAAGCTCAGTGGTTTTGCTTAAGCCTTTATTATTGAACTCTAAATAATTTTATTGGTGTTGACACACAATAAATAGCAAATTCATTAAATACTGTTTGAAAACACTCCAAAAACTAATCCACTTCTAATTACACATTTCGGAACAGATTTTGGGCATGGACAGACACATATTGCTTGTAAATTCTTATCTCCTTATACAGTGAATCTACTGTATATAATTAAAAAAGGGAAATGTCTAGAGAGTTAGAGATGGAGAATAATGACAGGCTTGGAAATATGGCAGCTTATGAATTTAGCAATCATGATGTATGCATTGGAGAGGTCAAAGATGTTTTTTGTTGTAAAGAATGTGCAGTAAAAAAACATTTCCCACAATTGTGTTTTTTTTTTTTGTTTTATTCTAAAGCTTTTCAAATAAAATACAGCTATGTTGCTTCATTATTATCATTATCATTTTCATTATTAATTAATAATAATAATAATAATAATAATAATAATAATAATAATAATAATAACCATCATCATCACTATCATCACTGGGTTTTTCATTCACTTACACAAACTTTAATACTTTAACATACATTAATACATGTTTTTGATATTGTTGTCTAAATCAAACATATACAATGAAGCTTAAAATGAAGCATGCAGTGTCCCAAAAGGTATCAAATCTCTAAACAGATTTTAAAAATCCTCACGCTACAAATAGTGGCTTGAACACTCTACTCAAATTTTTGTTTCTGGCAAAATCTACCACCAGCATGCTTTGAATTAATTTCTATGACACAAAAACATCTACATTTCTTAACGGCAAAAGGATTTCAGTGATTTAAATCACAGCCTTCACTAAGAGAGCGATGCATTAAAAATAAAAACACATACATTTGCAGCTCATTAGATGACTAATTCTTTCTCTTCTACCATTTGCAAAAGTGAAACATATTTCTATTCATCTATGGAATTATTTTCTAGCTTTTTAAATATCTCTAAATATGTTAACAAATCGGCTTCGCTATTATTCGAATAATAGTTGAAAGAAAGTTTATTCTGGCATTTATATTTTGATAGAGCTTTGACATCAAACCTCAATAAAATGCATTATTTTGTGTGCCAATGAAGTTTTGGTTAATGAGAATCATGTGCCAGGGGGTAACATGCAACCAAAAACAAAAATGTAAATTAAGAAATCAAAACTGAAGTCAACAATGAGAGGAAATTGTAATTTCTTCTAAGCTGTTATCTATCTATCTATCTATCTATCTATCTATCTATCTATCTATCTATCTATCTATCTATCTATCTATCTATCTAGAAAAAAATTAACAATGGAAACTCATTAAAATAATTCTACATTGGCTAAAAATGCAATATTTAGTGAATTTGTTCACAGCTGGACAAAATGCTGTCATGGTGAGGGATCTAGAGGCTACAGTATACAGAAGATTACTGATTCCTCAGCTGTTTGTACAGACATACAGTACTAAATCCACTGATGTGAAGCCTATTACCCTTTCGAGAGGGTGGAAATTTAATTAGATTCCTATTTCCACCATCAATAATTAAACCAAAGCTGGCCATGAAGCCATCAAGTGTCTGGCTTTCACTAAGTAAATGATCAAAGAAGTGATCAGGCATATCCACTTAAACACTTGTTTAACACTCATTCATTTTCAAAGATGGAATAACTTTTATTCCTAGTAATAAAAGAACACATGAGCATGTGTCATAAATTAAGATTTCTTATTGTTTACATTCTACATAATTATTTAAGGATGAAACGCAACATGTGATGTCATTACAACTAGGGGGTGTACCGCATATATATATATATATATATATATATATATATATATATATATATATATATATATATATTTTTTTTTTTTTTTTTTGAGCATACAGCAAAAAACACGTCTCCAAAGATCAGCATTATTATGAATGTGATATTGATTTTATACAACTGTTCAGTAAACAAGTTAATTTTTGAAACTTACATTTTAGACACAACATTGCCTGTTTTTGCTCTATTTTACCAACAAAAATAATTCCAAACAAAGCCACAGCACTGTTTTGCATCTCTGAGCATCATAAAGGTCTTTCGTTCCTAGTGGTGGATGAAGTACACAACCCATGTACTTAAGTTAAACTAGAAATACACTTGCTAAAATATTGCTCCAGTAAAAGTTAAAGTGCTCCCTTTAAACTTTCACTTGAGTAAAAGTACAGAAGTATTTTCCTTCGAATGTACTTAGGTATCCAAACTACTGTAATTTCCGGACTATAAAGCGCACCCTTGTATAAACCCTTGAATTTTACAAATATTTTTATTTTTAACATAAATAAGCCGCACCTTGTGTATAAGCCACTGAACACTACTGAACTTTACACAGTTTTTACCGAAAGACAGTGTCTGTTACACGGTGTAACGGTCGAAATATGTTGTGGGTCCTTTAAGAGCAGAGCAGCATTTTGGGAACAGCATGTTACTGCATTCTTCCGGTATTACTGCATGTGTGTGTGTGTGGAGACTGAGGATTATGTGCTCATTATTTTCTGATGCTCATTTCTAAGTTTCTTTGACTAACCCATAATGCTGTTGCCAAGAAAAATAAAAAAGCACGAGTTTTGGAAACCTGTCTGTGCTTATATGATTTCATTTGCAACTGGAGTTAGTGAGCTCTCCCTTCACCCAGACTCAACGCGTTACAACGGCTTGTATCTAAACAGTAGCCTACCAAGAAAGTCATTGTTCACTGTCTTCCTCCTTCCTTTCACAACTACTGTATTTCTCTCGGGAGTTTATCTATTGGCATCGTCGTGCGTTGAAAAATCAACACCTGTGGAAGTTTTTCTCCCAATGCCGTGCAGCTCAGAACACAGCTGAGGTGCGTTTTTTCATTTCCGTTCGGAAATTTCATTGGTCTGATGTTATGGGGTTCAGTTTTTTGACTTGAAGTTTGTGAAACTGGGAAAAACCCAGAAAAAATCCATAAATTAGCCGCTTCGTTGTTTAAGCCGCGGGGTTCAAAACGTGGGAAAAAAGTAGCGGCTTATAGTCCGAAAAATACGGTACTAGGATTTATTGTGACTATGTCTTATTATCATTTTTGACACAAGACTCTTGCTTGATCAACTTATATTATGTGAAAAGACTCAAATGTTACAATATAAATGTAATAATTTTACTTTATAAAGGTAAAAATGCCCATAAAATGTAAAAATATTTGAAAGGGTTAATTACTGTCACAGCTGTGAACTGACCACCCAACAGAATCCGAGAGTCAGCTGTCCATGGTAGTTCTTAAGGTACCAGGATAATAACACACTAAGCAAAATTTAGTCTAATATTAATAAATATTGATTATTTTTTGTGAATACAGCACACCTCTAATTACAAACATTGTATTTTATGATTTTATGAACATTATATTATTCGTATTATTTTTACAGCAAATTGACAAGGCTTTTTTTTCCACTGCTGAATGAAAATAGACACTTACTTTTCCCACTTTATTTCAGCAAGACTGAACAGGTATGCTCTATGTTCAAGAAAAAAATATTTTGAATAATGTTCCTTTTTAACTTTAGACATCACACCTAGAAAAATGTGATCATCTAAAGAAGATTGAATTAAAAATTCTGTGAGTCTCATCATTGACATCTCTGGGTGTGGATATTCCAACCAATGAAGTTTGTTCTCAGCCATTCAACTAAATGCTCACTATCACTCAGATCCCAAATTCAGCTCGTTATCATTACACACAGGGCGCATATTCAGTGAGCTCAGCAAATTGTGTCATAGTAATATGTATCTCAATTTATTCTTCTCATTTCATTTACAAAGCCTTATGTCTAAAGATTTATTATTTGTCACTCGGAAATTTTGTGGAAATATTGTACAGTAGATGCATTAATTCCTTTTGAAAATTGCAGCTTGCAATTAAAGGTTTTGCATATTAGTAAACCATTAAATTTCACTCACTTCTCCCAACAAAACAATGGGGGGATTATTAAAACCAAATGTACAGGGCATGTGTAGACACGTAATCTTCAATAGCAGTCAAAATCTGTTTCATTACAGTCAAGGGTGTTATAATAGATTCTGGAATGAACATTAAAATGTGTTATGATCTCATTTATGCTCTTACCACCTCTGCTATTTTAGGTATAGCCGAATTACAAATCAGTACAAATCAAATCATTATGAGGTGTTGGGGTGACTTGTAATAAAATCAATATGACCACACATTTATTCATAAACAAGAACAAAAAAAAAGATTGTTAATTATGATTCTAATTTTGACAATTTTAACCAATGTCCTGAAAAGGCCATTTTCCTCAAATGTTTATGATTGATTTTTGATAGCCGAGAGAAAAAAAAAGATTGTGTTTCATTCTCTATGAGACTCATTTGAAAGCATTAGGGCTAAAAATAGCACCATTGTAGCTGTGCCTTCAGGAGAAGCTATGTTAAGTCCTGATCAAGCTGAACGATGGGTCTCCATTTGACTCTCCACCACACACACACACACACACACACACACACACACACACACACACACATACACACACACATACACCCACAAAGACATTTCAGTCAGCAGAGAAGCCATCAGAGCATAATGACTCAGGCAAATGATCACAGCTACATGCCTGATGCTCTTACGTGTAATTCAATTTCAGCGGAACATTTTAATCTCACATCAGCAAAGGGACAAAGACAATGAGATTGTATAGATGGTCTTTGTTCTAGACTGAAGACTAGTTGAATTCAGAATGAATGGATTTTATGAGTGCTCTCAGATTGAAAGAGTACACTAACTTAATCTCTAGCAGATGGTCATTTAAAACCAGTTCTTTTGAACACTATAGAGATATTGCACTATAATCAATACAATACAAATGCAGAACAGATCACAAAGCCATGACATGCAAAACATCAAGTACAGTCTTCATCTTTAATGTCCATTTTCATACATCTCAAAGATCTCACTAATCCCATTAAGAGCCAAGTCACACAGGTAGGAAACCCGGATTAAATGCAACCAAAATAATACATTTCAGTATTATACTTATTATTATTATTAAAAAGCAATTTATCAATTAGACAAATTTAAACAAAAAAACACAGGTCTTTTTTTTTTTTTTTTTTTTTTTACCTCACTGCATTAATTTAATTTTGAAGGTGTAATTAACAAACATTTTTTTTCACTGTATAAATTGTTTCTTCATTCTCCATTATGCATTTTGAATCATGTTTAAATACAGGATGAGCAGGAACAGAAACCCTCAGCAGTCCTTTAGATGTCATGTAGGCATGTATGTCTTTCTGATTCAATTTGACAGGGTTGGCATTACATGGACAATTTGGTGGATGTAGTACACAAAAGCACTGTGGAAATGGACTAATCATGGCTTAGTGAGGCCGGAGAAGAAGGAAAAGAAGCTAAATATTGTGGCCGAATGGCCATGTGGCTGTCTGTAGTCTTGCTAGAGTGCTGCTAGCCGGGTCCTGTGGCCCACTTTCATTTTTAATCAATCTCACTTGAAGTCACTGCATGGACTACTCAGTGACTAGTGGTGAAGCAAAGCCATGTTTAGAGTTTAATATGCAAACAGCAGGACAAAGTGCATTGGGCCAAACATTCATTAGTACAGCGTCCTACTGTGAGCAATAATAGATTATGTTTTGAGAAGAACAAAGCTTTTTCCTTGAAGAATTATTGGTTGTTTTCGTTTCTAGAACTCAGTAGATTCTATTTCATGCTTCTAAATTAGACTCACCGATGCATGTGTGACAGATTAGTGGTTTCTTCACTGCTGCTTTTACTCCAGTCAGTGACAAGTAAGAAAACAGGAAGGGATGAGTGTTAGCCCTGGCAGCACTATACCACAGATGGCCAGGATGCCTTTCGATGGCTTTCAAGTGGGTGTCCATAAGCTGACCAGCTCGATTTCATATTCACCGTTATGGTGATGTTTTGGACAGACATATGCCCTTGATGAGATACTACTTCTCCCATCTGCTTCCTCTCAGTAAGAACTGCTGATGATAGGGAATAAATTATAATTGTCAATCAGCGTTAAAGGGGGAAAATCTGAAGTTTTTTAATTTTATAGAGATTCTTGTTTGTTATGTAAATGTCACAAAACTGCCGGTAGAACTAATTGACTCGAAACACATTCAGACTTAGATAAAGAACGTTTCCTCCAAAGTCATACTGTCAATGTACACATGCAGCCTTAGCTAGAATGCTTAAATTCTAGTGCAAAAAGAGGTGTGCAAATTGACAATGGAAATGGGGTGGAAAAGGACAAGAAGGTGATCGCAAGAATGCTGAAATGGCATGAGGTCTAAAGGACCCTTAAGGAATACATTTTAAATGGAAAAGTGTCCAAGTAGGTTCCCAGTTTAAACTGTCAAGAGACCCAAAATTCATACTCACCAAATATGTGCTGACTAAGATTGCTGAGCCTACATTAACTGCAGTCTATTTGTAGCAACTGCTTGTCAGGCATCAATGAGATAAAATAAAGATCAGACACAACACCTACATGCATTACCAGCTGCTCTACCAGTGTTAGACAGCAGCTGTTTATCTAAATTTGGAGCAACTGCTCCAACACTTCATTAAATTTTAGATGTACCAACTAATATCAACTATATAAAATAAAAACAGCAAGCAATTTATAGATGAATATTAATAATCAATCTATAGCCAACTCTCAGCTAACTCCCACTTCATCCCAGACTATTAATCAAACATCATACACCTACAAACATAATAATGTGATACCTTTTATGGACAACTAACCAATCATGTATCTACAGAGTCATGCATTTACAGTGAGGAAAATAAGTATTTGAACACCCTGCTATTTTGCAAGTTCTCCCACTTAGAAATCATGGAGGGGTCTGAAATTGTCATCGTAGGTGCACGTCCACTGTGAGAGACATAATCTAAAAAAAAAAAATCCAGAAATCACAATATATGATTTTTCAACTATTTATTTGTATGATACAGCTGCAAATAAGTATTTGAACACCTGAGAAAGTCAATGTTAATATTTGGTACAGTAGCCTTTGTTTGCAATTATAGAGGTCAAACGTTTCCTGTAGTTTTTCACCAGGTTTGCACACACTGCAGGAGGGATTTTGGCCCACCTCCACACAGATCTTCTCTAGATCAGTCAGGTTTCTGGCCTGTCGCTGAGAAACACGGAGTTTGAGCTCCTCCAAAGATTCTCTATTGGGTTTAGGTCTGAGACTGGCTAGGCCATGCCAGAACCTTGATATGCTTCTTACAGAGCCACTCCTAGGTTATCCTGGCTGTGTGCTTCGGGTCATTGTCATGTTGGAAGACCCAGCCTTGACCCATCTTCAATGCTCTAACTGAGGGAAGGAGGTTGTTCCCCAAAATCTCGCAATACATGGCCCCGGTCATCCTCTCCTTAATACAGTGCAGTCGCCTGTCCCATGTGCAGAAAAACACCCCCAAAGATGATGCTACCACCCCATGCTTCACAGTAGGGATGGTGTTCTTGGATGGTACTCATCATTCTTCTTCCTCCAAACACGTTTAGTGGAATTATGACCCAAAAGTTCTATTTTGGTCTCATCTGACCACATGACTTTCTCCCATGACTCCTCTGGATCATCCAAATGGTCATTGGCAAACTTAAGACGTGCCTGGACATGTGCTGGTTTAAGCAGGGAACCTTCCGTGTCATGCATTATTTCAAGCCATTACGTCTTAGTGTATTACCAACAGTAACCTTGGAAACGGTGGTCCCAGCTCTTTTCAGGTCATTGACCAGCTCCTCCCATGTAGTTCTGGGCTGATTTCTCACCTTCCTTAGGATCATTGAGACCCCACGAGGTGAGATCTTGCATGGAGCCCCAGTCTGAGAGAGATTGACAGTCATGTTTAGCTTCTTTCATTTTCTAATGATTGCTCCAACAGTGGACTTTTTTTCACCAAGCTGCTTGGCAATTTCCCCGTAGCCCTTTCCAGCCTTGTGGAGGTGTACAATTTTGTCTCTAGTGTCTTTGGACAGCTCTTTGGTCTTGGCCATGTTAGTAGTTGAATTCTTACTGATTGTACGGGGTGGACAGGTGTCTTTATGCAGCTAACGACCTCAAACAGGTGCATCTAATTTAGGATAATAAATGTAGTGGAGGTGGACATTTTAAAGGCAGACTAAAGACTAAAGGTCTTTGAGGGTCAGAATTCTAGCTGATAGACAGGTGTTCAAATACTTATTTGCAGCTGTATCATACAAATAAATAGTTTAAAAATCATATATTGTGATTTCTGGATTTTTTTTTTTTTATATTATGTCTCTCACAGTGGACATGCACCTACGATGACAATTTCAGACTCCTCCATGATTTCTAAGTGGGAGAACTTGCAAAATAGCAGAGTGTTCAAATACTTATTTTCCTCACTGTATATACAGTGGTGTGAAAAGGTGTGTGTCCTGATTTCTTATTTTTTTTGCATGTTTGTCACACTTTAAAGTTTCAGACCATCAAACTAATTTAAATATTAGTAAAAGATAACACAAGTGAACACAACATGCAGTTTTTAAATGAAGGTTTTTATTATTGAGGGAAAACAAAATTCAAAACTACATGGCCCTGTGTGAAAAAGTGTTTTAAACTGTTAAAACTGTGGTTTATCACACCTGAGTTCAATTTCTCTAGCCACACCTATTTGCAATCAAGAAATCTCTTAAATAGGACCTGCCTGACAAAGTGAATTAGACCAAAATATTCTCAAAAGCTAGACATCATGCAGAGATCCCAAGAAATTCAGAAACAAATGAGAAAGAAAGTAATTGAGATTAATCAGTCTGGTAAAGGTTGTAAAGCCATTTCTACAGCTTTGGGACTCCAGCGAACCACAATAAGAGCCATTATTCACAAATGGCAAAACCATGGAACAGTGGAGAACCTTTCCAGGAGTGGCTGGCCAACCAAAATTACCCCAAGAGCACAGCGACAACTCATCCAAGAGGCCACAAAAGTTAAGAAAACTGCTGCTGAGCAAAAATAACATAAAGGCTCGTCTCAGTTTTGCCAGAAAACATATTGATGATCCCCAAGACTTATGGGAAAATACTCAGTGGACAAAAGTTGAACATTTTAAAGGGTGTGTATCCCATTACGTCTGGCTTAAAAGTACCATCACATTTCAGAAAAAGAACATAATTCCAACAGTAAAATATGGTGGTGGTAGTGTGATTGTCTAGGGCTGTTTTGCTGTTTCAGGACCTGGAAGACTTGATGTGATATATGGAACCATGAATTCTGCCGTTTACCAAAAATTCCTAAAGGAGACTGTCCGGCCATCTGTTCGTGAGCGTGGGTTCTGCAGCAGTACAATGATCCAAAACACACCAGCAAGTCCACCTCTGAATGGCTGAAGAAAAACAAAGTGAAGACTTTGGAGTGGCCTAGTCAATGTCCTGACCTGAATCCTACTGAGATGCTGCGGCATGACTTTAAAAAGGCGATATATGCTCAAAAACCCTCCAATGTGGCTGAATTACAAATTCCAAAATTCCTCCACAGCGCTGTAACACTCATTGCAAGTTATCGCAAATGCTTGATTGCAGTTGATGCTGCTAAGGGTGGCCCAACCAGTTATTAGATTTCAGGGGCAAACACTTTTTCACACAGGGCCATGTAGTTTTCCCTCAATAATAAAAACCTTCATTTAAAAACTGCATGTTGTGGTCATTTGTGTTATCTTTTACTAATATTTAATTTAGTTTGATGATATGAAACATTAAAGTGTGACAAACGTGCCATAAAATAAGAAATCAGGAAGGGGGTAAACACTTTTCACACCACCGTACCTTCAGCAACCAGTAAGGGTCACAAGGTATTTAGCGCTTTTCCTAGGAACATTGGAGTCCGTTAGAAAACACACCTTGGTTAGGACACTAGTCCATCATACAAGCTACTAACCAACCATCTGTCTATGGACTACAAACTGACCACCTACCATCTACAAACCATGCATTCATTTAAGGATTACAAACGAATTACACAAACTACAAAACAAACGTCACCCAACTTCAGACTAAACACCACTAAACTAACAAGTATTTTTTGTGTAAATCAGACACAAGCATCTAAGTTATTAATTGAATAGTATCTGTTAAGGTCTTGTGATATGGTTTTAAATCCCACACTGCCTTCAATCCTCTGCCAGTCTGACTTCACTCCTAAGCATACCCTCTGGCAAAACCAAGTATACCATTGTTTTACAATAGCAGCAGAAGTAACCAAAGAGGCATCACTGCATAAATAATCAATGCTCTCTTTTCAGAAGCAACCATCCAGCTCTCAGAAAGCACACCTACAGTACTGTGTCTCCAGATCTCCTTTATTCCCTCATAAACTCTGATAACTGCCCAAGAACCATTAACTTGTCGTGGAGAATAGTGACTGGTCCTGTGGGTCTGGAGCTTCAGAAATTAGAACTATTGAAGCACAGCACCTTTGCTCACCACATGCCATTTGTCCATCATCAGTTCCCTGCAGCAGCATGCCCATTATCCTTTTAGTTCCTACACACATGCATGCACACAGCGCTGGTGTCATCTTCTGCTTTTAAAAGGGATTATGTATTATTACATTACCTGTAATGCAGCTTCTCCTACAAATGCCAAAGAGCCACACAGCTAATCAACTAAAAGCCATAGCAAGAAAATGCATGAATTAGTAATGAGCAACACCATTGATATTTAAATGATCATTAACAGCTGCATGACAGATGCATGAGGTTACTTGAGATTAAATGATTTATGTGGAAACTGGACTTCCAGTGTGCTTCAGTATGTCTAGCAGGAGAGTAAAAATGCTGAACTGATTAGAGCACTATCCTCTGATGCTCTCATGCTAAAGGTTCTTCTCTCTCTGTGTCAGAATTCTATGCATTAGGCAAGATCAATGAAGTCATTGCACTCAAGAGAATCATCAATATCCCTTTCTCTCACTGTCTGTCTGTCTTTGTTCCTTCTTTTACTTTCTATCTCTTTCACATATTCAGTCATACTTTATGCCTCTCTTTCACTGCCATCTCTATTTTCTTTTTGAAGCTGTAATTTATCAGTTGCGTCCCTAATATATTGTGCCTCCTGGTAGAATTTGGATTAAAGAACCCTTAATTCAGCAACATTTCTTCAGACTGGTATCAAAAATATAAATGGATAAAGAAGCTCCCTGTCAGTACAAGTAACCATTGAGAGAGAAAGCCTATTCTTCTTAAGTGACTTTTTGATTGACATTAAAACAGCCCACATTTCATTTATGATGACAAATGAATGACAATCACCCCGGGTTGTTCACGGACATGTACTGTAGTCTAAGCATGAGAGAACAGCAGTGCAGTGTTGGCAGTGGGGAGCATCTCGTTGAATGGCAGCGTGTCACATCTGCACGCGGGTTGGCAGAACTGAGTTAATGCAGTGTGACTTCAGCAAGAATTGCAACAGCATCTGTCTCAAACTTTCTCATCACATGCAGACTGGGCAGGAACGCACACAATACTTGAGAATGACATCCAGAAAGCAAGAAAATCTGGAGGAAAAAGTGGAATTTTCTACAGAAAACATTTGTACAACAGTACGGATGTGTGCTAGGAAAAAGGTGTATAGGAGCAAAGCTTGGTAATGATGGAAATATTCTATTTAAAGGAAAAAAAAAACAGTTGGGGGAAAAATCATTATTTTTGCATGAGCACCAAGATATTTCTCAAGCTCATGAGAAGCTGTGTCGAGGCCTGCAGGTGTAACGAGTCAATTACAGCAGCTGAGAAGCTGACATCTCCATATGCTGTACAGCACCGAGTTGTCACTGGAGCCAATTACACACAAACATCTTCCTTCCCCCAACCCATGCCCTGGGACAGCTAAACAAATGCTGCGTCTCCCTCTCACTGCAGGGTCGTGACAGCCTGCTAGCTTAAACAGCACACTAGGACAACCCAGGAACACTGCCTTATTGCTTCAGTGTGCAGGGGCTTTATAGTAAGGGACAAGGAGCCTGCAGTGACCCATTGATTTAGTCTCAGTGACTAAGGAATTACTAAATCGATTTTGCAATAGGCTATTTGTATCCTCATTAAAATAGTGTTCAGGGGCCATGGGTGATTTCCAGCTCACAAAGAGAGAAAAAAATAAATAAATAAAAATCTGCTTTTACACTGGAATTTTCCTCCTAAACATTCTTTTGCATATGCTGCAAACCTATTATAATTAACTATTAGACATGCTATATCCAGAATACTAGGAGTAAGGCAGAAATACACTGGGGACAGGGTGCCAGTCTGATGTGGGGCATCACACACATTCACAAACCCATTTTCAAACTAGGGACAATTTAGCTAGCTAGTCAACCTGCTGGTATATCTGGGAGGTAGGAGAAAATAGTGAACATAGTAAACCCACACATACAGTAAGTTAAGCTCAGGAATGAGCAAGGGACCCTGTAGTTTTGAGTCAGCAAAGATGCCCACTGATCTGTTCCTTTACATAAGAGAATTAATTTAGTGAAAACCTGCTGTTAAGATATTTAGCAAAATGTAACATTACCAAAACATGAAGAACAATGAAAGCACAAATACTAATGGTTCCATTTACCTAGCTGTAGCATCACAAATCATATGCACTTTATAATCAGACCTGTCTGTCTTCATTGCGCTGTATCAAGTATGAAATTGGATTACCGAACCCCCTTATTCATAATTCAAATCTTTATGAATAGGCAGTGCAAGCTATACAGCAGTAATGCATTTTTAATTGATCTACATTACTCAAATATGGACAAATAGTTGATGACTCGTTAACCATGTGCTGCAGTCATGCAGTAAAACAGATTCTGCAAAAGCAGTAATAGCACTATAACAAAACCCTCTTCTGTCCCTGTACACTAGGTGCAGTTAAATTGCAGTGTTCAACTAAAAGCTGCTCTACCTGCCGCAGCTAGTGATTATATAGTACCCCACCATTGTGAAATGTCGGTTTTATTCCTTAGCTTAGACATTCTTGTTACATGTTCATTCTCTAACTCTTTTAATAAAACATTTCCTCAGCTCTGTACCTTAGAGTAATCTACCAAGGGAGTAGATATAAGTGTCCTATTAAAGGTATGAACTACATCAACAACTGTGGATACATTTTGGTTTAGCTCAATTAGCTTTATATATTAGAGCTGCAACAACTAATCGATAAAATCGATAACAATCGATAATGAAATTCGTGTTCATTGAATGCTGTTATCGATTAGTTGAGCTGTTGAAGTTTCGGTTTAGCATGACTGCAAGATAACACAGACGCCTGCAAAAATTACAGAGTACAGGGTCAACCAGCAGTATTACCAAGTGTGCATCCCAAGTCATCCAAGGCAATGGGAGCATTTTATGTTAAACGTAAGGCATATACACATTTTATATTAAACACAACACAGAAAGCTGTACCTGGAAGTTATGCAAAGCGGAACTTGTGTCGTATGGAAGTACCACAGTGATGCACAGGCATGCGAAAAGAAAACACACTGTTGTCATGAAGGCAAAACATTAGCACGGTAAGTAAAAACTGTATAATCCACATCATGTGAAAATGTAACAGTTTATGAAGTCATATTGTGTAAACTTTTTGTTTGCTAACTTCTGGACAGTCGCACTGGATCTTTTCTGTCGTGACTCAAGAGCATATTTTTTATTTGTTTGTATATTTTATTTATTCATATATCATTTAATTATTATACAAAATTTAATTAATTATATATTCTAGATGCTTATATCTTCACAACTGAACAAGTATGAACTTGTATGTGTATTTCTTTTTACAAAAATTGTCAAAACAATGTTGTATTATATCTTATATGAACTATGTTACGCATGTTTGTCAACTTGCCATTTGCAAAATACAATATAAATGTTGATTTACACAATTTGTTTGAAAAAGATACATATACATACATATACAGTGAGAAAAATAAGTATTTAAACACCCTGCTATTTTGCAAGTTCTCCCACTTAGAAATCATGGAGGGGTCTGAAATTGTCATCGTAGGTGCATGTCCACTGTGAGAGACATAATCTAAAAAAAAATATCCAGAAATCACAATGTATGATTTTTTAACTATTTATTTGTATGATACAGCTGCAAATAAGTATTTGAACACCTGAGAAAGTCAATGTTAATATTTGGTACAGTAGCCTTTGTTTGCAATTACAGAGGTCAAACGTTTCCTGTAGTTTTTCACCAGGTTTGCACACACTGCAGGAGGGATTTTGGCCCACCTCCACACAGATCTTCTCTAGATCAGTCAGGTTTCTGGCCTGTCGCTGAGAAACACGGAGTTTGAGCTCCTCCAAAGATTCTCTATTGGGTTTAGGTCTGAGACTGGCTAGGCCACGCCAGAACCTTGATATGCTTCTTACAGAGCCACTCCTAGGTTATCCTGGCTGTGTGCTTCGGGTCATTGTCATGTTGGAAGACCCAGCCCCGACCCATCTTCAATGCTCTAACTGAGGGAAGGAGGTTGTTCCCCAAAATCTCGCAATACATGGCCCCGGTCATCCTCTCCTTAATACAGTGCAGTCGCCCTGTCCCATGTGCAGAAAAACACCCCAAAGCATGATGCTACCACCCCCATGCTTCACAGTAGGGATGGTGTTCTTGGGATGGTACTCATTATTCTTCTTCCTCCAAACACGTTTAGTGGAATTATGACCCAAAAGTTCTATTTTATTCTCATCTGATCACATGACTTTCTCCCATGACTCCTCTGGATCATCCAAATGGTCATTGGCAAACTTAAGACGTGCCTGGACATGCGCTGGTTTAAGCAGGGGAACCTTCCGTGCCATGCATGATTTCAAACCATGACGTCTTAGTGTATTACCAACAGTAACCTTGGAAACGGTGGTCCCAGCTCTTTTCAGGTCATTGACCAGCTCCTCCCGTGTAGTTCTGGGCTGATTTCTCACCTTCCTTAGGATCATTGAGACCCCACGAGGTGAGATCTTGCATGGAGCCCCAGTCCGAGGGAGATTGACAGTCATGTTTAGCTTCTTCCATTTTCTAAAGATTGCTATAAAAGTGGACCTTTTTTCACCAAGCTGCTTGGCAATTTCCCCGTAGCCATTTCCAGCCTTGTGGAGGTGTACAATTTTGTCTCTAGTGTTTTTGGACAGCTCTTTGGTCTTGGCCAAGTAGTTGTATTCTTACTGATTGTATGATTGTATGGGGTGGACAGGTGTCTTTATGCAGCTAACGACCTCAAACAGGTGCATCTAATTTAGGATAATAAATGTAGTGGAGGTGGACATTTTAACGGCAGACTAACAGGTCTTTGAGGGTCAGAATTCTAGCTGATAGACAGGTGTTCAAATACTTATTTGCAGCTGTATCATACAAATAAATAGTTTTAAAATCATACATTGTGATTTCTGGATTTTTTTTTTAGATTATGTCTCTCACAGTGGACATGCACCTACGATGACAATTTCAGACCCCTCCATGATTTCTAAGTGGGAGAACTTGCAAAATAGCAGGGTGTTCAAATACTTATTTTTCTCACTGTACATACATACACACAATCTTACATTATCAATAGCCAGTAGTCATTATCAGTAGAAATCAAGTGCTACCGTGATCAACACCGAGACCCTACAGACCATTCGCAATACAATATGCAATGCTTAATCAATATTTCAGTAGCTGGGTTACAGAGGCAATATACTGTTGCACATGTGCTAACTCTATGGACACCTACTCTGCAAAGGGGAGGCTTGCTGATCACAGAATCCTGAAAGCAGATATGAGTGTGTGTTTTGTTATACGTGATAAGACTGGGGTTGAATTTGTCTGAGGAGTTACTGGCATTAGAATGGACGTGGCTTCCATTAGAGCTCAAGTAATACTCGCCTCACTGCACAAATCAGTAAGAAAACAACGAGAGAGTTTCTCAGAGAGAGAGAGAGAGAGAGAGAGAGAGAGAGAGAGAGACTTAGATAGTAAAAATAGTTTGGCTCTTTCCTGGGCTCTCACATTTTCATACAAAGTGCTTGATAATGATATCACATTACAATTTAAAAGCTCTTACTTGTGAGCATTCCTTTTTCCCTCTCTCATCTGTGTTCCTTTCAGTAGTCATAACACTGATTCATATTCATTAATGGTACACAAAAATGAAACACAGATTCTCAAAATGAAACAGAATTGGTGAAACTCACCATCTTTGCGGTGGTAAGTGATCTCCACTTTGCGTTCTTCAGAGCCAAGCAGAGCCTGGGCCACCTGGGTAATGGAGTGTCGCTTGGTCCTCTCCCCATGCAGGAACTCACACATGCAGGGCTTCTGCATAACATCAGGCCTGGAAAAGCCGGTCATCTCACAGAAGCCGTCATTACAGTAGATGATTGCGCAGTTCTGAACACGAGCATTTGCGATGATAAAATTCTTATCTGCAGAGGACATGTGCATAAAGGTTACTTTTCACCTCAAATGTACAGTACATGCTAACATATTTTGCTGGATTTTATCACATGAGGTTCTAAAAATTACCATGTGTAGCCTATCAAAATTTAAGTGTGCTAATTACAATTTAAATTCAAGTATTCTCACATTCTCACATCTCTGGCGTTCATATGAAACAGAAAACTACTAAATTGGGCTATAATTTACAATTTTGCAACAATACACAGAATGCAATTTTGTGATGTTTAGCATTGTTATTAAATGTGTTTACATCTTATTCTTACATATTCTTTATATATTTTGAAAAAACATTGTTAAGGATAACAAGACACTACCCACAAAATAACTAAGTGAATTGCAAACAAAAACAACCTTGAAGATAGTCAGTGAAGTACAGTATATACACACCATAGCATACAGAATGCAATTTGTTTATAATAACCATTTTGGTCGGAGTTAGATGGAGCTGTTTTGAAACTCAAAACACAAACAAATGCAGCCCATCCCGTCAGTCCTTCCTCTACAGCCACACCTCCCAAACATATGCATGTGCAGAATAGAACCTCTAAACACTACAACAAGAGGGAGAGTTATGTAAATTCAACTGGTGCAATAGTAATGATGATCCATATAATTTTATAGATAGCTGTAAGAATATGAGAATTAACTTTACAAACATGACAAAATACGTTCCTGATTGCAATTCAAAATCACTGACTATATTTTTTGTGCTATCCTTTGTACTATGACAATAAAAAAGGTTTTTGCAGGATATTTATTGTCAGTAGTCATTTGCATTGAGCCTTTACATGATAGATGAATACATGTAGGCACTTAATGCAGATCTATCTCTATTCCATAAACACAGCCATTCCATCTCTTAGAATAGAGAAGCAGAATATATAATAAGAATTAGGGCAAAAACTAGAGCTCTTGCACTTTCCTGCCCTTTGACTCAAGATATAAAACAGGCTTAGCTTGAAGATTCTGTCTTTATTGCATTCTTTCTATTGCTGCTTATAACATTTTTTGTAGATGATTTGCTGGGATTCAGAGGATTTCAGGACCTTGGCCAGATACATTACCAAACATGTTTCTCTTGCTGTCTAATAAACTCTGACCACTAAGAGAAAAAAGATTTGGTGTACTGACTCTGAGTTTATAGTCCCTGAAAAAAACAAAACAGTTTCACTGATTATTTTACAATACACGTGTACTCCATAGCACTGACGTGAATGCTGTTTATGCAATTGAGTTCACTCTAAATCAAGCCTATTTGCATTGGAAATCGCCTATCCAAACTACGTTTCAATTTCAGGACTTTTCTAACCACTGACTGACAGAAACACAAAGACTGGGAAATGGTTCAGTTCAATCTGAGCCTTCTTTCTGAATCTGAACCTTTGAAGATACACACATTTACACACATCTAATTAGACAAGAATTCACAATGGAGTGGAAAAAAAAAACCCAACCCTTTTATTTTAAATGCACGTGGATATTATATCCCATTGACTAACAGCCAACAAATCAAACAGACATCCTAAACTATATTCCCCAAATTACTGTACTCGCATTAATTAGAGAAAAAGAAAAGAAAAAGAGGTCAAATTAATAAACAGATAAGCCTGCGCTCGTGCTGTACCCGAGAGTCATTGTGTCCTCAATCAATACTCAAACGCATTAGAAATGCGCGTGTAACAAATCTCACGCTTTACGTTCACTCGTTTATTTAAACAAAACTGGATTACAATCGTGTCCAACACGTGCACTTTTCACACCAACCGGATGCTCGGATGTTCCTAAAAAAAAAAAAAAAAAAATCACAAGAACATTCCGTTCTCCAGGTTTGATACTCACTTTGTCCCTCGAATTTGCGTATTATTATTCCCAGAAATGTGTTTTGCGGGGCCACATGACCTCTTCGTACAGGCATTGTTAGAAAGGGAAAAAAACACCAATCAGGTCCAAGTGCGCTTTTCCTCCTTAAAAATCTATTAAAAACAAAAAACTAAAGTTAACGCTGGGGTCAGATCACGCTCCTTTTGTGTAAAGAAAACATGCTAGCCTTGCGCTTCCACTTTCAGTAAACACGGCGGTGGAGAGGTGTGTAGGGCATCCTGGGCTTGAACTTGTCGCGGATTGAGAGAGCGATAAAGAGCGGAAGGAAAAGCTCGGGTTGGATTCGGGTCGAGCAGCAGCAGCAGCAGCAGCATCGCTTTGTGCAGGTGCAGGACTAGCTCCGTCCGTCCGTCCGCGATGAGAGCGTGTGCATGAGTGATTAGGCTTCTGTGGTAGCGATCACACCTCTGCCCAGGCTTGAGGCACAACGAACCACAGTGAGGGGGATGAGTGAGATGAGACAAGATGAGACGAGATGAGATGAGATGAGGGAGCAAGTCTCCTCCTCTGCCCACACGGAGGATAAGGGGGAGGATGGAGGAGGATCAGTGGAGTGCCTGCTTTGCTTCTCCGAGAATCACTTAGCTTTCTTTGCTTTCAAACCGATTACTAAACTAGTTTTAACTTTAAGTTAGCTTTGAGAAAAATAAAGCAATTTATTTTCTGCCGTTTCAAACACCTAACATAAATATAGTAGCCGGCTAAAGTGTAATTATCCTACCCATTGGATTGTAGTAAAGCCTGTCTTCTGTCATTTTAATATGCATCCTTCACTGGAAACCCAGGATACAATATTCATTTGAAATGTTTTAAAAAAAACAAGGGTGCATAGGAGACTTTTTACTATCTGCAAAATTTACATGGAAGTCAATTGTTTCCTTTATTTTTATTGTCAGTCATTAAATCAAATCGTCCCCTTTGTGTGTATGCAGGGGTGCTAGGATGTGGGGGTAGAAACAGGCCTATGATCAAAAAAAAGAAAATGATACAAGCGACCCAGTGCGTATGTATCAACAGTCCCAAAATTGTTTTAGCACACTCTTCGAAAAGAAGGTACCACCCATACCTTACCTTGTCACTTTACTGGTCATCAAGAGTTCATATTTTTGTGACTTTTTATATAGGAAGGAGCATGTGATGTATGTTTAATGTAACTTTTAGAATTATTTTGCTAAAGGTTAAAGGTACAGCTATGTTTTTTTTTTTGTTTGTTTGTTTTTTTATCAGGTTAAACATACGTAGCGTACGTACGTACAAAAGGTACAAAAAACATGTCTTCTTGATTGTATGACATCTGCAACAAGCCTGCAGTCTGGAAAATATATTTTAAGTTAGTGTAGGCCTATGTTCCACTGTTAAACCATTGTAGGTAGAACCCCACAATAGTACTGTATGATTTTATTTCAATGAGGGTCCTAAACAAGACAAACAAGACATGTTTTATAAGACAAAGTCCCTGTTACTCATTGTACAATGTGAGGCTAGGATGACGGCAGATTTAGTAATACAGATACATAATTCTACTTTACCATGTAACTTTACAAGAGAAAGTAGAATTTGTATACTATTTATTTTTTTCAGCATATTTCAATAACATTTAATGTATGATTATTTATTTAATTGTAAAATAATACTATTTAAAAGAAACAAAAATGTGTCCTCTTGATGCTACCACCCAAGTGACAAGGTAACATAGGTTACTTTTATTTTTGTTGTTTGATAATGTGGCTAAATGCACCCTTTCTTAATCCTAAATGTCCTGTACTTCTACACCTAGTACCGTTCCATAGGCATAGGCAAACTAGGCAGTCTCCTAGGGTGCAAACAGCAGGGGAGGGGGCAGTGAGCACCCCTGCCCCACCTCTGTCCTTGCTCTCATCCATTTAAATTATTTACCTGTTTTTAATATACAGTATATGTTTACATACATATCAATGAAATTTTGCAATGATTATTAAATGTTTTTAACCTTTTTTTATAGAAGATTGTGAATGATTTGTATGATGTGAGGATATTGGTGGGAGGGTGTGGCCATTGGGGGTTGACAAAAGGAATCTCGCCGAGAGTGCCAAAAAGGGTAGAAACAGCACTGTCTGCAACAGAATTAATTGTAATCTGCTGCTGTTGTGCATTGTTTTGTTGCTTTACAAATAGCACTGTTAATGTACAGAAACCCCCAACGTTTCTGGAGTGTGTTTTGGAGAAACTCTTTTGTCTGCTGTAAGCATTTATAAAAGGAACAAATGAGTGCTTCTGGCCATGTGATTTTGGCACCCTTCTCCCTGACCTGCAAGTCACTGCTCCATCTGCACACCCACTCATCTGGTCACTTGCAAAAACATGATTGTGATTTTAGTTTGCAACAGATTCCTTGCACTTAGGGAGCAGCCCTAGAGGGAGCACTGCATTATTTGCCTCAGGTTTGGGAATTTTGTTTAGGATATGTTTACAGCAGGAAAATCAGGGGCTCAAAACATAAAGTGTGCTCCGACTCTATGATCTGCTCATTGGTACTGATGCATTTCAGAAGCCTTTATATAATTTTTTATTGATTTATTTGTTTATTATATTTACTTTATTTAAAAACTCTAATGGCTTTTGTGTGCATAGACCTAAATTTTCAGAACCTTTAATGCCAGACTCACACAACGCATGTTTACTGAAAGAGTGCAACACCACACCCGTACCATATCCCACTAATCTCCCTTGCTGCTGCTGTTGCTGTGCTTATAAATGCAAATGTGTGCAGAATGGAAAGTCTGTCTGCCTGTAACATCTGCCCCAGTATTTCAAAGAGACTCAAAATCCATCTGCCCCATTCAGAAAAAAAGACTAGCGATGTGAAGCACAAAGATGCAAGCAGCAGCAATCTTACTATAAAGTGAACCATCTCCTCCTATCAATGTTTTGGCTGCCAAATTACTTTTTAATGTTTTATTATTCGCATTTTGTTTGTTTATTGACTGATTTAGACATAAAGGTTCGATATGGTTTCGTAAAGAAGCTTTAAAAAAAAAAATTATATTCAGAGAAGAGTAACCTTTGTAGTAATTAGTACTTACTTTAGTCCTATAGAACCCTTTTGCCTTTCTTTACTATAGACCTTATGTTCATGAGTTTTGTTTATGTGCTTAAAGTCTGATCTGTCTGTTTCTACATGTTCACTGGTGGGATGTGGAAAGGCCTTTGTTCAAGGGGATTATGACCTAGAAAATAAGAATATGCAGGTGTCGGTGCATCTGAGGCTCTTGCACATGGTCTCCTCTGTAAGGGGATGTGCTGGAAGAGAGAATGACTTGGGTAAGAGAAGTCTAATGACTTCCCCCACTATTTTCCTGTTACAAAATAAATAGCTCTGTGAGTGGTCTGAGCTGACAGGCAATGATTTTCTCTGCAGATCCCACAATATGTTATAGTTTCTGCTTGGATTGAGCAGACACAGTGCTGTACCTGACATGTTTCAGTGCACTGATCTGTAGTAAATTTGTTGTATGATTGTTATTAGATAGCTTTCTGTAGCCACAGAGGGTGTTAAAGATTAAGAAGAAAGTGTTAAAATTTACAGCTGTAGAAAAAAACTCAGAAACCATTACCGTCATCAAACATGGAAAAAGAAATAAAAAACACTTCCCCTGGTAAGCAACAAGAAGTTCTACTTCTGTTCTTTCACTGTAGTGTTTGTCATGTTAATGCATTAGAGATGGCAGACGCTAGGATGTTTTGGGAGTTGTAATTCTGACCTGACATGAGATGAGACTTGCACTGAGAAAAAGAGTAATGCTCCAAAGACTGCTGTCAATCACTCTCAGCTCCAATGTGCAGAGAGTGACTAAGAGGAAAACATAATATGAATGTTTATATGATGGCAACTGTGAATGTTTTTTTTTTCATGTGTCAGTGTATATACAGTAGCAAAAATGTGTGTGTTTTTGCAGTGTCTATTGAGTGCAGATCTCTCTTAGGCAGTGCAGTGTTTGCCTATGGGTTTACAGATTTGCTTTACAGCTTTCTTATTAAATTACCCAGTCACGCCTGCATTTGACCAATTATTCTCTCTCTCTCTCACACACAGACACATACACAGGCTCAGATCAACTGTGTCTTCTATAGTTTCTATATGCTCATTATAGCCAGCATTTTAGTTGTAACAAGCCACTAATGATAAACTAAATTCAAAGACTAATGACACAGAGGCGTTGTAATAAGAACAGATGCTTCATAATGACCATAATGAATTTACAATCATTGTCACTCATATGAGCATGGCTTCATCCTGGTTTCATCTGTTTTTTTTTTTTATTGGCCAGTTTACACTGGCTCATTAGAAATAAACTAACAGGGACTAATTTTATAACTGTAACTTATATTCACAATCTAGTGAATTCTGTAAAGCTGTTTTGGGACAATGCCCGTTGTTAAATTGCCTCTACAAATAAAATAGAATTGAATGCACATTTTGAGTACACATGAGTATTTAGGGTAAGGTGATGTCCTATGACAATATCAATTCATCCCACTTGGGAGATCTGCACAAAGCAAACTGTCTAGTCATGAAAGGGCAAAGGATTGGATCATCATGTTGCCTGCACTTTAGTATCCTTTCTACTCATAGAACACAAATTTGTTAATACATTAATCCCCTGTTTATCGCTGTGGTTTTGTTCTAAAACATAATATGATGATATGATGGCAACTGTAAATGTTTTTTTTTTCACGTGTCAGTGTATATACAGTAGCATAAATGTGTGTGTTTTTGCAGTGTCTATTTAGTGCAGATTTCTCTTAGGCAGTGCAGTGTTTGCCTACGGGTTTACAGATTTGCTTTACAGCTTTCTTATTAAATTGTTCCAAAACCACCCGGGATAAACGAAAAAAACGCGATGAACAGACGCCACCCCAAAAATGCTATTTTATATATACAGCACTGTACTGTATTAACATTTTACTTCCATTTATAATTAATAATTATATTTTTATTAATACATTTTATTATTTTAACTTAAAACTCTATAAAAACAATTCCCTATAAGTTTCTTGGTCTATCGTGCCATCCGCGGAAATCAACTAAATCAACTAGATCGGGAAATCAACTAAACAAATTGGTTATGTGGCAAATGCAATTCACGATAAACCAGGGGTACGAGATTCGAACTGCAGTAAAGCAGAGGATTACTGTACATCAGGTTTGATAAATAAACAAACAAATAAATAAATAAACAAACACATAATTGCAGTGAGGACAGGTATTTCTTTTACATGGCATACACTAATGCTAACTGTATAAAACATATCAAGAGATGAATAAAAAACAGTCATTAAATCTGATGATTGTGATTTCAACTACATTTAAACATTTAACTGTTAGCTAATCAATTAATCAATCAACTGATCAATCTACTTTTCAAACATTCCAACTATAAACACAATTACTGCTTATGCATATTATGCAATATGTGTACACAACTTTGCAGAACTCTACACGTCATTGTATTTGCGCAGTACACACTGTGTCTAATTTATGGTTAACGTGATTTACCAATCAAATCAGTTCTCTTAACTGTGTAAATAATAGTCACTTACTAACAGATTCACGACTGACCACATGATGAACAAGCATATTAATAATGTACTGTATAGAATTCTGTACAATATTTCTCTCTATGTATGGTATTATAGGTGGCTCAATGCTTATGGCATCCTTCAGAGAATAATGGAACTTGATGCAAATCCTGACCCAGGTCAAAAAGGCTGGCTTCATTTTAAACAAATGGCACAGCAAAGGAAAGACTATAATAGCATATCATGGATAACCATCTGTGTGCTATCAACACTAGATCATACAACTTCCTCGCACTGCCTACAAATGTTATTTGGAGTGATGTCAGCTTCTAGCATGCACATGAGAGCCAATAATTGTTTATCACACATATACAAATACAGAAGAGTTTTTCCCTCTTTACTCACTGCCATCAGTGCATATAAAGACTTTTTCATCATGGCGATTAAAGGTACATGATTGGAGCCCATATTTCTAGGTGAGACTTGCATGCATGGAGCATGTAAAAACATTTCTTAAGAGTCATGTCAGGAATAGAGCTGCCATTCATAGGCTCTATGTTCCCTGCTGTCTGGCCAGGAAACCCACAACTGCAATGAAAAAAGTGAAGGCTAACACATGCTTCATTTAACCGAATAAAAGCAAAGTTTTTTACATTTTAATCACTCACTATTAGCAATCATCTAGATACACAATTTCACATAGGTCCATGGTTAACTGGTGTTTTCTGTTTGTAGTTTTGGGAAATGGTAGTACTGTGAGAAAATTCGCTCCATCTGAAGACATGCATCTAGTCAGTTCTTGGCATTAGTGTTACATGTGCAACCTTAACTGGTCTTGCATTTACAGGAGAAGACGTGTAGAAGAGGCAGCAGCGAGGCATTATGGATGTGGATTGGATAGGATTCTACTGTGCAGAGACACTCCACCTGAACAAGAGAGCCCTAAAGTGCCATAAAGTGTTCTCTCTGCTATAGACACTTACTACCTCCTCATTTATTACAGCCATGAGGATAATTCCCACAAACCAATCCGCTCAGCCAATAACGCTCAACAAAGAGAGACAGACAGAAACAGACTATGAGACATAGAGTAAAGGAGAGAGAGAGAGTACAGTAAAGGTGCTTAAATTATATTTATATATATATATATATATATATATATATATATATATATATATATATATATATATATATATATATATATAGTAGTTGATTTTTATATATAAAAGTTACATTTATATCAACACAGTAACATTCTGATATACTAGGACAGAATTATTCTTTAATAATATTATATTTCTTTATTAAATTTTTATCTGCCTTTTGTGTCCTTTTAATTCAGAGAGCAATAAGGAGTTGACAATGTTAAAAAAAAATTATGTATTTTTTATTTTGAATAAGATATAAAATAAATAAATAAATGCTATTCTACACCTCCTGCAGAGCATGCCAGACACTGTTTAAAGTGCTCACTCAGACTGTGGTGTAGTACTACCAGGGTGTGTTTCACTGTAGACAATGACGCCACTGTGACAAGCTTGTACTACCGCATGGACATAAATTTTCCTAACAAAGTAGCCTCCCTCAACCTTTGTCTTTCTTTTACTCACCCATTCACGGCTCTCACACAGTACACAAACACACATGGTATTGCCTTAGGGTAAAACTGACATCTGTAATGGAAACACCAGTTACTGTATGTTATCCCAGAAACTTTCTGTACAGTAGGTTAAATACTCCCACTGACCAAGATTTGAATCTTGGCTATTTTATTTTCCCTGCTGTTCATCTTCCTGAGAAATCTAAAACCCTGTAGCGCAATTGTTACAATATAATAAACACATAATAAACACAGCACACAGTGTTTATGTGCAGTAACTTTGGTAGTGATAGAGAGAGAGTGAGAAAGTGAGAAAGAGAGAGAGAGAGAGAGAGAGAGATAGAGAAAAAGAGAGAAAGTGAGAGAGAGAGAGAGAGAGAGAGAGAGAGAGAGAGAGAGAGAGAGAGAGAAAGATTGAGGCTGGTTTATAAAGGTAATACAATATACGTTTGGCCTTTGCTTTCTCTTGATTCAGTATTTCCCCGTGACTCCCTGCTGTGTCTCATTCATTTCTCCCTTAATCTGGGTGAATGTGGAGCAATTTTTCTCAGCGGGAGAGAGAGAAGCACTTAATCCAACTGTAATGGCCCGCACAACACAAGCAAGCTAAGCAACTCACTCTTCTGTAAAGCATCACCTCCCCTCCTGTACTATACCTCTCATTCACTCACTCATCTACACCTGCCCTTCTTTTAATTTTTTTTTATTTTTTTTATTATTTTTTTAATTAAATTTCAAATTGTTCCTCCTCCCTTTAGTCATTTTTAAGAACCAACCCTAACTGCAATAAAAATCTTTATCAGTCATTTAAACTTAGATTGATTATAATAGTTTTTCTGCTTTTCTCTCAAACTCCTTTTACATCCTTTTCTTTCTCTTTATGTAAGTGCAATGTATTCATCTTCTTTTTAAAATACATTTATTTATTAGGTAAATAAATGGCCCTTAATGGTGTGGTAAATGCAATGTAGATTTCCCACCAGAGGCTAAAATGTGCTATAGTAAACATTTACGATGAGTTCTAAAGCACTGCACCTCTCAAAGGCTATATGACTAAATAAATAAATAATTAATTAATTAAACAAAAAAATAAGAAAAACCTTCATAGAATTTATTCTTAGCAACAGGTACACTTTTTTTGTAGAAGCATTAGAGGACTATGTAACAACCAATGTGTAGATGCTGTTTGGAGGCCATGCCATATGATGCTCCCCTCTGGACACATTTTTCCACTCATTTGAAGAAGGATTAAAAATGGCACTACTAGATTCAAGTGCTTCTATCTTTAGAGAGATGAGTGTGGTGCTGTGGGAAAAGGGCACAGTTCAGTCTTGCTGACACATTGATACTGCCCATGTACCTCATCACCCTCTTGTTTTCTTTTTTTCCCCTTGTCTGTCTCTTATTTGGTGGAGGTGTCTGTGTGCTGATGAAGGGACTTGCTATTTGACAGTGCTTTGTCCTGGCATCTCTTCAGAGCTGTCACTTGTGTCATATCCTACAGAGTGAAAACACATGTACACATTTCACACAACATATAATAAACTGTTTTAATTCAATTAGATTCTAACTACCCCTAATCCCTACTCCAATTTAGGTTGAACTACATGAAACATAGTGTATTTGAATTTGAGACCGTCATTAGTAAATATAAAAATAACTGCCGTGTAACTTTGCTGAAAACATGTGCCACTTTTGCCACAAATATGTGGCAATAAAGGCCACCACTAGATTTTATTTTTTTAAATGTATTTATTCATTTGAATAATTTAAATTTATTTAATAGGTAAAAATGGCTTCACTGGACTATGAAGACACAAGATTTCCTTCGCAGAATGTTGACCAAAGTCTAAATGAGATTATACAGAGGATTAGGACTATATAGCTGGAAGCTCTGTCTGTAAATAGATGAGAATATGGCTAGCTTTCAAGGCTTCATTGATTAAACATGCGAATAAGGCAGTGAGAATGAACTATATGGCCCTGTAGCCCCTCCTATGCACTGACCCACAGAGCTCTTCTCATAATGAGGGTCTATATATAACTCTGATATTGCGGTTTAATTCTTCATATGGTAAGGAGTTGTCACTGGTAAATCTATTGCAGATTGTTAAGCATAGGGACAGAATTTTTATAAAAGGAAAAACTAGATATAACGTTATACATTGTACAATATACAGTCCTATATATTTGTGCAATGTGTGTTTTTGTGTTTTATCCACAATTAAATATTTGCATACTCAATGTATCATTCCACAAAGGGCCAGTGTGGGTGCAAGTTTTCATTTTCAGCAATTAGACACCAAATTCACGTTTTAATGCAATAATTTTCATTTTTAAAGACTATCAGGTTTTGCCCTTGATTGGTTTCAATGAAAACCTCCACCCACACCAGCCCTTTGTGGAAAAAATTGGACACCCCTGCTTTAAGCCCTCTGCCATTAGAGGATGGAAATTCTGAGATGAGTGCCCCATTGGAAGGTTTGACAACTAAGCAGATTCATTAAACCTTACACAGAGCATACTGGGCTGTGTGTGTGTGTGTGTGTGTGTGTGTGTGTGTGTGTGTTTGCTCAATGGACTTACCCCATGTTTCTCCCTGCCTGTCTAGGCCTCTGCCATCACATGTAACCATAGTAACAGTCTTCTACCACCCCAGTCTGCTTTTTCTCAATGTAAATGGCCAGTGTTTAAATAGGGGCCCTAAAACTACATTAGCGTTCAAACCGGCTGAAACATTAGACAACCCACAGAGTCAGGATACAACAATTTATGGTCCAGTCATTGTTTATGCAGTATGAAATGAAATATACTGTACAGTATGTGCTTTCATGTCTGTGCATGAAGAAATAGGAGAGGAGAGGAAGGATATTACTATAAAGCTAATGAATAGTATAACAATGCTTTTACATGAGGCCTCATTTAATACTCAGACTTTTACCGAATAAAAGCTTCAAGGTCAAAGCAGTTTTGCACAGATATTCGTCAAGTCAGAGTAATAAGTGTATTAATCAGGCTTTACACCAACACACACCCCATCATCCCAGTCTCTCCCTCTCCCTTAGCCATGGTCCTCTGGAGGGGACTATGGCTGTGCTTTGTTTGTCTCCACAACAGCATGTCTGGCTGGCAGCCAAGTCTCATCTGATCTATCCATCTCTTTGTTCTTTTGAAATGGAGTTCATTTCATATCAACCAGCAATAGATCTATAAAATGTGCTGCCTCTCTTGCCATACTATCGCTATCAATTTTGTTTCTATTAAGTTTTTCAAAGGACATTTTTCACAGCTAGTTAAAAAGCTGGAAAATGATTTAGTAATATTGTGGTGTTAAAAATCTTAAATTGTCTGACAAACTGTTTTAACCATTAAATAATTAATGAAAAATAGATAATCAGATACTTAATTAAAAAGCTAAAGATTCTATTGCCTGATTATTCCATTATAGTTTGGTTGGTGTAGTTTGCCTGAGTTATCCTAGCATTAGACATTTTTCAGTGGACTGTTTAACTGTTCAACCCATATAATAGAAACAGCATGATTATATGTAGACTGGCATCTAATCTGCATTCTAAAGTTTATGAACCCCCATTTTCAGAGCATGGCACAAAAGCAATCGTTTTAATGGGGACTTAAAGATGTTTGCTGTCCTCTAGTGGCGGTGTAAGCTTAATGCCATTACATTTGAACTCTTCCTAAAAAACTGAATGAGAAATTATGTTCTAAATCATCTCAAGATTCTATACTAAAGAGTCTTCTTCTTCTTCTTCTTCTTCTTCTTCTTCTTCTTCTTCTTCTTATTTTGGCTGCTCATATTAAGGATCGCCACAGCGGATCATCTGTCCCCAAACTACTCTTTCCTCTACATCTGCCTATTTGTTGATCCCGGGTACCTGGACTCCTTCACCACCTCTTCTCCCTGCAACTGCACCATTCCACTGCCCTCCATCTCATTCACACACATGTACTCTGTCTTATTCCTACTGACTTTCATTTACCTTCTTTCCAGCATGTACCTCCACCTCTCCAGGCTCTTCTCCACTCAATTCAATTCAATTCATTTTAATTGAACAATGAACATTGTATCAAAGCAGCTTCACACAGATAATGTGGTGATTAAAAGTGAATATGTTCTTTATAAGTAAGTTTGTCCATGATGAACAAGCCGGTGGCGACTGTGGCAAGGAAAAACTCCCCGAGATGGCAAAGGAAGAAACCTTGAAAGGAACCAGACTCAAGAGGGAACCCATCCTTATCTGGGTTGCACCAAATGTCCATTTATAGTAGATATATGATGTTGCGGGATACAGTGATGGTGATCAGAAGCAAACTGTAGTCCTGATATATATAGCAGTCTGTTGACATTAACTACAGTCCAATCCATCCTCAAAGCTCCCGTTCTTACTCAGGAATTTCATGGAACCACCCAAGGCATTGATGAGAAACCGTCCCAAGCTGGACAGAGTGGCCTACAATTAAAGAGAACACTATCCAGAGGTGAGAGAGAGAGAGCGAGAGAGAGAGAGAGAGAGAGAGAGAGAGAGAGAGAGAGAGAGAGAGAGAGATGAGGAGTGACAGGAAGAGAAGGATATGGATTATTATGTGTCTTGATTCTTGTATGAAAGTTAATGTCACTGTGCAGTTTGACTGTGCAGACTCTGGCAAGACTCGCTATGGCAACATAGCTAAAAGGTAGAACAAGAAGGTAACACTGACATGAGGGATCTCTGGGATAAGAGACAACCCACCACACCACTGTCAACAAACCTGAGTGAACATGTGAGAGTGAGGATATGACAGCATACAAATATCCCAGTTCACTAAACACTCTATATCCATGATCCCTCCAGATCTGCTCCTTTACCTAAGAGAAATCTACTGATATAAGACTTGACTAAATAAATATGTTTTCAACCTCGACTTGAACACTGCGACTGTGTCTAAGTCCCGAACACTGATTGGAAGGTTGTTCCATAACTGTGGGGCTTTATAAGAGAAAGATCTGCCCCCTGAAGCTTATTTATGCACTTACTCAAACACACAGACAGTAAAGCACTACAGTAGTCTAATCTGGATGTAACAAAAGCATGAACTAGTTTTTTCTGCATCAACCTGCTCCTTACTCTCACCACTAATCATGATGTCATCCGCAAACAAAATAGTTCACAGAGACTCCTGTCTGACCTCGTCCATCAACCTGTCCATCACCACTGTAAAGAGAAAAGGGCTCAGAGACGATCCTTGATGCAGTCCAACATCCAACTTGAACCAGTCTGTTGTTCCTACTGCACACTTCACTGCGGTCACACTGTCCTCATACATGTCCTGCACCACCCTCACATACTTCTCTGACACACCGGATTTCCTCACAACTACCACAACTCCTCTTTCGGCACACTCTCGTACGCTTTCTTTAAATCCACAAACACACAATGCAACTCCTTCTGACCTTCTCTCTACTTCTCCATCAACATTTCTCAAAGCAAATATTGCATCTGCAGTGCTTTCCTTGGCATGAAATCATACTGTTGCTCACAGATGGTCACCTCTTCTCTCAGTCTGGTTTCCACTACTCTTTCCCATAACTTCATGGTGTGACTGATTAACATTCTTCTCTGTAGTTACTGCAGGTCTGCACATCTCCCTTATACCAGCACACTCCTTCTCCATTCCTCAGGCATCCTCTCACAAGGTTCTATAATGAAGAGTAATATGGTAAATGTAAGTTCTTAGCAAGCAACTGGTCACTAGATTATTTAAACTTCTATGCAAGCGCTTGTGTGTTCACATTACACAGAACCTGCCTTGGATCTGTCACATCAACACCCTGGTGAAGAAGGCTGGATAGCATCTGTACCATCTGAGACACATTAAGGGAATTTAAACTACCCTCTCAGGTGCTAAAGACTTTCTACACCTGCACCTTTGAGAGTGTCCCAATGGGTAGCATCACTTCCTGGTTTGGGAACAGCACCAGGCAGGACAGGCAAGCCCTCCAGAGGGTGGTGCGGTCAGCTGAACGTACTATCAGCACAAAGCTCCCTAACCTTCAGGACATCTACAACAATTGGACCATAGCCAGGAAGATTTTGAAGAACCTCAGCCATCTCAACAATGGACTCTTTTCTGTCTTACTTTCAGGGAAGTGCTCTCACTTCTTAAAAGCAAACACAGAGAATGAGGAGGAACTTCTACACGCATGGCATTCAGAGTTTAAACCGGGAAACACCCAGCAGCTAGCACCTGGACTTCTCTCCCCATCTCACTACCTTGTTCAGTTCCTGCACAACTATTATTTACAATTATTCACTATTATTTGCATTACTTGCACTAGTAGAAAAACTTTAACTCTCAACCTAGCCACTCTAACTCTGGACTGATTACTTTATACATTTCACTTTTACATTTTTATACCAGCACATGAACACTTTTATGACAATCACAATCATACTGAATTACAGTGGAACACGGTTATCTCGCCCTCAGTTAACTCGACAACCCTATTAAGTCGACGTTTTTGAAGTGGAACCGCCAAATTCGACTTTTTTTATGTCGGCGAACCCTGATATTTCGAGCACAAGGGGGGAAAAATTTGCCATTTAACGTCGGTTATCTCGGTGCAGCCGCAGAAGAACTCGCGGAAGTGGCGGAAAAATCAAGCCTTACAGATGATACAGGTGTTGTATTGTATACTGGTGAATCTCTGCTGTCAGTTAGTGCACATATGCCTTTTGTTGTTAAATGTTATGCGATGAACGGAAGGCGAAAGTAGAAGCGCGGCGCTGAACAGCACATGGGAGAACGTGGGATGACCAGCAAAAGCATAGAATGAACACCGGCAGGATTGGGGTGTTGGGGGATGGGGGGTTGGGGGGGGATCCGCGGTGCGCGAGTGCCGGTGGGAAGACACGTACCGGGACACGCATGCGCGATAACACCGACCGCCGTGAACCAACATATACCAACAATAACGGACGGTGAGAGTGTGGAAGTTTAAATAGGAGCTGGTGATGATGCTAAACGAGCACCATATGTGTGCGATTGAAGCGGAGCTTCAGAGAAAGCGGCCGAGAAAGCATCTGACACGCTGAAGGGGCTGAAGGGGGCGTGGCAGGTGGATTCCTGACAGATAAACATGTACTGTATGTATTTTTATAGCATGACTTCATCAAACAAATCGCGGCAACGCTGTTGTGTAAAAAACCCCTCCAAAAACACGTGCATGCACATTCTCTTTTATTAACGCACATCATGTACATAAAGAAATTTCAAGCACGTTAATATATTGCCGCCATTTTGATTTTCGTTTATCTCGATCATCGGTTACCTCGATGCTTTTTGGCGAACCCCTAGGACATCGACATAACCAGGTTCCACTGTACTTTAATTTGCTCTTTTGTCAATCCTCATAGAGAATCTATGTGGTATTATCACAAGGGAAATTAAAAACAAGATACCAAAAAATGCAAATGAGCTGAAGGCCACTGTCAAAGAAACCTGGGCTTCCATACCACCTCAGAAATGCCACAGACTGATCACCTCCATGCCACAAGAAATAAAACAAGTTTAGGTGGCAATACAAAACATGGACACAAAGGCTGGCACAGACCACACATAGAACTGGTTAGTATGACAATACACAACAATGTGAAAGAAATGTGTCCCTTTTTTAAGCCCTCCTGCTGGGAACTAGGCGGAGTCGGTAAATGGTCCCAGGCAGGGACTTTTGGGAGCTGTAGTCTTGGCGCACTCTGGTGGAAAGTGGGAGGAACGACAGGGACCATATACGTGACAGAACATAGCTTTAGAAAATCAAATATTAAATGTAAAAGACAAACTTTTATATACAAATCTGTATTACCTAAATGAATTCTAAGAAATGTAAAATATTTATTTTTATTTTTCCATTTATTAGATTTTATTTAATCAATTTAATTTGTGCCGATTTAATTGAATACTCAATCAATATAATAAAAACGTGTATTCCATTAATTGGATGTATGTTTCATTTGTATAAAATATAATAAAATATAAATTTATATAGTATTTAACAAAGTAGGCATTTCATTTAAAAATGTTTTAAAAATATAAACTGTTGTTTATAACTGTTAATAATAATAAACTGTGTTTATAAAAAAGCTATTTTATGTTTTGCATTTCTTCCCAATAACTTTACCGAAACTGAACCGAACAGTGACTTAAAAATCGAGGTACATAATAACAAATTAAAGCAAATTCATTTTAACAGCCCTATTTGTATTATTGTGCAATTAATGCAGCGTGCATTTTTATAAAAATATCCCATATCTTTCCACAGTGCCATGATTTATATTGAAATAGTCTTAAAATCCCAATCTTAATATCCAAGAGCAAAATGAAGAAATAGGAAATGTGGCACATAAATATGACCTTTTGCCTAATTTCCACCTTTTCAAGAAGCAAACAGCAGTGTTGTAAATATTTCTCTGAACAGTTAGTTAATATGTGCTCATGTTTTAAATGTTCACTCTATTTACATTTAATTGAATACTGTGTGTAGGTGCCTATATATTAACCTTTGCAAGGATCTGCATTAGTTTTGGAGACTGAAAGAAAGATCATTCAGTGTTTTTCTGTCCATTTAAGTCTATTTAATATTTAAGAATAAATATTAATGTAAAAAATGAAATGTATATATTTAGTGCAAGTCTGCATAAATTATCTATTTTATTTTATTTTTTTAAACAGACTTTGTTGACTTTTCAAATACTTCTGTCTCTCTCTCTCTCTCTCTCTCTCTCTTTATATATATATATATATATATATATATATATATATATATATATATATATATATATATATATATATATATAATCTATTTGAATTCAGACATCAATATCATGTATGACAAATTCTTACATGTGCTTAAGTCCAACAAGTTGTCTATATTAAACAAATATTAATTTATAATTAATAATTTGTTGAAAATATGGTTATCTGTACCTTAATATGATGCTGCAGTCATAATACAATTAAGGGTTCCCTTTCAGGAACTCATGCTGCATGAACAATGGTTTGTGAATGCCTCCGCATGTCCTAGCTCTGAAACACTGTGTGTAATCGGTTCAACGAAAAAGCGGGAAGCTATAAAAGCACATGGCGTGGAGACAGCGCTAGCTTCTGTTTGTTCCCCCTGTGAGGAGAGTGCTGCGCTCCACGTCTCTTCCTTCGAGGAGGGGGAGGGGATGGACGTTAGTGATCACGTACAGAATAAACCCCCACCATTTGAGGAGGTCTTGGAGGTGGTAACTCATGCTATTGCCATGCTGGATATCACTTGGCCAGCTGAAATGCAGAAACTATATCCTCTGAGTAGCTGGATATACGTTAATTGCAAGCTACGTCACTACCTCCACGCTGGGGCCTGCCTTTTTTCCCCAGACCTGCATACTGAGGTGACCAGGTCATGGAACAACCCTTAATCGGCTCGCCTCTTCAGCCCCAACATTTCATTCTATGCTAATGTAGTAGGGCTGAATGAGTGCGGTTGTGGGATGATGCCCCAGGTTAAAGAGACGCTGGCTGGCAATCTCTCCCTGCTGCATTGTCCCTTAAGGCCCCAGTCCAGAGTGTCACCACTTATGCTCCCACAGAAACTAGGGCAATGTTCCAGGCCGAGGCCCAAGGAACTGACGGATCTGAGGACAGTCATCTTTAATAAGAGGGCTTCGGCCAAAAAAACCTGACAGGTCAGGAGTTTTTGGGGTCTCTTGGTACACGGTGCCCATCCCGCCTTGGTTCCCTCAGGGGATCAACTCAATAACCCTGACACATGTAGTGTTTCAGGGCACAGCAATCTCCGCCTCTCAGCAGGCTCCTAGAGCTGCTCTAGGCACACCAGAGATCAGTCTCGAGAGACTAATTCATTACGAGACAATCCTGCAGCATGGAAATGCCTGTTGAGGTTTACTTTCTCTGGTACAGAGAACCACCTATCTAGGCGTAGTGTGGGATTCAATTCAATTCAATTTAATTGATTTTTATTTGTATAGCACTTTTAACAATGAACATTGTCTTAAAGCAGCTTTACACAGATAATGTGGTGATGAAAATGAATAAGATGTCCTTTTGTCCCTGATGAGCAAGCCGGATTTGACCGTTATTTCAGGTGCAACTGTCTCCTGCACGAGTCTAGTCTATCCTCATGACTGTCAAGAGAGTAAGAGAAGGCCAGCTACTCACTGTGCTCGTCTGTACAGACAACACATTGGTGGTTTTCTACATCATCCACCAGGGGGTCTGCCCTCTCACCTCCTTTACAAGCTGGCATGACAGATCTTCCTGTGGGCCCAAGGGAGCCCTCACTGAGAGCACTATACATCCCTTGAATCAAGAATCAGACGCTTTTTTGAGGCAAGAGCCGAGGCATGGGGAATGGTGGCTCCACCCGGAAGCGGTGGAGCAAATATTGAGAAGATTTTACAGGGCACAAGTGGACCTGTTTGTGACTCAAGAGAAGTTGCACTGTCCCCTATGGTTCTCCCTTACTCACCCAGCCCCTCTTGGGCTGAATGCCATGGTATAGGTGTGGTCGAGGCTCCTGGGAGTTCTGGAGAGAGTTTGCTGGGATGGCTTCCATCTCACTTTGCTTCACCTCCGCCCCAAGCTGTGAAGGCTGTGGCCCATTAGGGCCGTTTTGTAGAGACCATTCTCCAATCCAGAGCTCCCTCCATTAGCCATTCACAATGTGTGCCATTCACATTGGCACCTGTTCACTACATGGTGCAAAGGGCACAAGTTAAACCCAGTTAACAGCCCAGTTGCCCCAGTGCTGGAATTTCCTCAAGAACAGTTTGCCAAAGGGTTGTGTCCTTCCACCATAAAGGTTTACATATCCGCTATTGTGGCTTATCATGTTCCACTTGACGAGCAGTAGCTAGAGAAAAACCTGTGAACGTTTCCTTCTTTGTGACCCAGAGTGCCTGTGTGGGACATGGCCATTGTTCTTGCGGCCTTGCCTAAGCCTCCCTTCAAACCCCTGCCCAAATTGCCCTTGAGATTTTTAACAGTGAAGACAGTAAAGTTTTTCTACTGGCCATCTTGTCTCCAAAGAGATTTGGGGACCTTCACACCCTTTTTGTTAAACCCTCCTGGCTGGAGTTTACCCCAGGCATTGCCAGTGCCTTCCTCTACACCAGACCGGGGTATGTTCCCAAGGTGCCCTTCGCTGTCCCACGACCAGTCGTGCTTCAGGCATTCTATCCTCCTCTTTTTCAGGCCCCCAACCAGGAGAAGCTTAACTGGGTGTGACCAGTGGACACATATGTCCACAGAACTGCAGTGTGGAGCAAGTCAGACCAGCTGTTTGTCTTATATGGTCCAAATAAGAGTGGTCTCCCTGCAGATAAGCAGATGGATTGTGGATGCTATCCACTTCACTTACGAGTCCTCTGGTCTCCCCGCTCCTTTTGGGTCAGAGCTCACTCCACCCAGAGTGTGGTGGCCTCTAAGACATTGTCCTCTTTGGTATCTCTCCAAGACATTTGCAATGCTGCGTGCTGGTTCACCCCGAAGACCTTTGTCAGGTCCTACAGCCTTGACCTTAGTGCCACTCCTGGCCCCTCAGTCCTTGAACCTAGCTCTGCCCATCCACACTAGGCAGGGTGAGTCTTGCGGTATTGGTGGCACTCATTTCCAAAGCGTTGTTGACGCAGCTCAGTTTCTGAAAGGTAACATCTCTAGGGTATGTATGTAACCTTGGTTCCCTGAGGGAACGAGATGCTATGTCTCCAGGCCACACTCCCTGCATCACTCCCAGCCTGTAACTATATCCTTAATTCTGAAGCTAGTGCTGTCTCCAAGGCATGTGCTTTTATAGCTTCCTGGTCATGACATCACTCCGCCGGTGACGTCGTACTTTTCCTGTTGGACCAATTACACATGTGGAGCATGGACACGCAGAGGCGTTACCAAAGCATTGTTGACACAGTGTCTCATTTCCTCAGGGAACCAAAGTCTTTAAGTTACGTTTGTGTTTAGTCTACTGAATACTAATGTGCTGTAATTCCGGAATGTGGTTATGCCTATGTGTATCTTTACCTAATTGTTCCAATTGTCCCTAATCAATTACATAGTACCATTTATCATGATATAAAGGAAATAATAATAACTGAGTGAGGCCTCATAGCACCTACCATTGCACTGAACCTTACAGTCTTACTCATATATTTAGTACAAGATTAACTGTGTGCCCCTAATATTGCTTACTTGATTATTCCTGTCCCACTGGACTGAGGTCCAGGGGCAGCCCTGGGACCTGCTGGAGAGATTATCTGACAGTTTCTTGGTAATGGCTGAGGATTCCACAGGAGGAGCTGTACTTTATGGCTGGAGTAACAGCAGTTTTTCTCAGCCTGTTGCTACTGTGACTCCCTGTTTTAAGACTTGCTATGTAATAAATGAAACACAGGTGACCATACGGTATTACAATTTATTTATGAAGAAAACACATTGTACATTTCATTGTTTTCTTTTTTAAGTCAATCTATTTGTTGCTGAACGGCCAATAGACAAATTAGTTCAAGTTATGGCTTGTGCTGTAACCACAACAAATATATGAATAAAAGACACCACATAATGATAAGAATTCAATTCCACTGTGAAATAAAGTGTTTTCTTATCAATTTCATGTTACATTAGCTAAAAAGCTTCCAGTAGTAATGGTTAGTCCTGGTCAGCTGGTCAGTTAATCAAGTGGGTTAAACTGAATACCATGAGCAATTCTTATAAATGTCTAATGGCAATTAAATAATGTAATGGGTGGGTGTCTAGATGAATAAATAAATGTATGTATTATTAATTTATCATTATATTATTACATATTCTACTTAAATCCCATTGATGATAAATTCCAGTTTTACACAGTTTTACTAAACACTATTATACTTTTCTACTCAGAACAATATACTATGCCCTTATAAACCTGCATTGTTTACTTCTGTTTTTATTGCATTATTATTTCCAAACCTATTGTTATGCAAAGTTGATACTGAACACTATGTAACTCATTGCTACCCTCTAGGACAATCACCCCCATTAGAGCCATGAAAGTAGACTCTGATACATGGCTAAAGCCAGAGGAAGCACACGACCCTGGTAGAAACACACAGAGCTTACTGACAGCCTGTAACTATTTCTTTTAATAAAAAAGAAAAATACCAGTCATAAAGAAAATAGCCTCTCGTACAAAACAGTTCATTTCCCCCTAGCAAAAAGGCTATTAGTTTCGCCCACTGCAAAGCAATTTACAGCTTCATAAACAATTACCGTCCTGCTTGGGCAATTTACTAGGTTGTTTTAAGGACATTGTGCAGCCAAAATTAATATTCTGATGCGCTGAAGCAAAAAGGAAAGGGTCATTAACTAAAGCAGTGGCTCTTATCCTCATGGCTTCATACCAGTCAGTAAAGCCGCTTATGTAAGCCACAATAATCCACATGCTTTCATAAATCTAATATCCATATTATTAACATGTAATATTACTTAGAGCATGGTTGGTTAATTATATATAAATTTCTGTGTTTCAGCCTAATAGTGGATTAAAGACAAGAATCTATTGAAATGATTATTCTTAAGCAGATTAGACAGATTTGGTTAATATAAATTTGGATTTGATAGGCACTGTTTTGTTGCAGTGTTTTTAGAGCTTAGTGTGTATGCATTTTCCAGACAGAAGAATTACAGCAGGTGGTAATCTTAGCCAGTAGGTGGTGGGATTGTTTAAAGTAAAATGGTGGGTGGTCTCTTTTTACTTCCACAAGACTGGATTAAATGTGTCTGTGAAAGTACAGGTGTTTCTATAATAACTTTTTTTTAGGGAGGGGAAGCATTATGGGGTCAGGTTTTAACCAAATCCTAAGAGAGACAAAATTGATCCTAAAACCAGCCATATTCAAGCACAGACAAAACTCATCCCGTCTTGCTATAACCATGACTTGACCTCTGGATCAAACCAAAATGCATGACTTCTTATCACATCTGTTTTAAGAAGTCCCACAAAACCTGAACCTGCCAACGCCAAAATTAATCCCTTCCTTGGAAGCAAGCAAAGTTCCTCCAGCCGTTTTTTGACTCATTATCAGTTCAGTTTTCTGGTTGGCTTCGACTGACAATATCAGATTAGCACATCATGGTGAGTTGTAACTTTGCTGCCAGGATCTGCCATATGGGTCTGTTCAGCTCAGACACTGATTCTGTGAAATACTCTAATAGGTTATACTGCCTTTATCCACAAGGGGGTAGTGTATAACAACCCAAAAAGACACATTGAGCTCCTGTGACTGTGTCCCCTTCCTAAAGCTTAAAAATCATTGGAATGGTCTTTACACTCTTTACTGTAACTTGCCCTGGTGACATCTTTCTATCAATGGTAACATTTTAATATTTCAATGTCTTTAAGCCAGGTTTCAGAAACAGGAAAAAATACCTTTTTTTCTCTCTTTTGAAATGGTAGAAATGCCACTGTACATAATGTTCATATCATTTGAATAATAAATCAGCCTAAGTTTATGAATATGTAAAGAATGCAGTTTACAGATCTGAACACTGACAATGGATGAATACTAATTTCCTGCTCTCTGTCTGACCAGGGGTTAAATAGGACGCTGACTGAATAATGTATTTTCTTTTTTTCCCTCTTTTTGTGCATTTGATCGGCTTCTGTTGGTCTGGCATCGTCAGTGCATCCTACATTTTATCAGGAAACAGAACAGTTTCCACTTAAATATTAATATATAGCTCGCATGGCATGCAAATGAGAGAACACCTTGGTTGAGTGTGTTTTACATAACAATTCAAGGGCACTAAAAGTTCTCCACTCCTTATGCACAAAACTGATTCGGCACATAGGACCTAATATGTTTTCTGCCCATTTTAGTTTTGATTGGCAAAATGTCCTAATAATTAGCTCCTAATTAGCTCTTAATATCCACCTAGGTCCATTACTGTGGTAAAAATAGTGTTCTTTCAGAGAACTGCGATTAAATTGACCATTATGTTTAAGCAGTTCTGACATTGGCCAAGTGGGGAGCCTTGTTCTATTTTGCTATAATCCATTTCTTTCTGAAGAAAACGATGGTTTTCACTGTAAAAAATAGAAAACAAATTAGTGAATCTGGCCAGGTGAGAGTGAGGGATGGTGTTAGAGCTGTGGAAGAAATCAATACAATGTAAATTATTAAGAGCTTAGGAATGCAGTAGTCTGAGCTAAGTGCAACAAGGAGGAGAGGTCTCTCTCTCTCCCGTTTCTCTCTCTCTCTCTCTCTCTCTCTCTCTCTCTCTCTCTCTCTCTCTCTCACTTCCTCATTAGTGGCTGGAAGTCAGGGATCCCTGAGACTGGGGAGGCAGAGTGCTCAGTGGGAGAGATGGCCCAGGCCCCTCACATCCCCAGCAAGCCCTGAGCTCCTGCTCCTTCACTCTCCCTGGAAGCTCATTAGTAAGAGCACTGATGCATAAGAGCTAGTCATTAGCTGAGCTCTCTGTTTTTTCCCTCCTTTACTTTAGCCCCCCTCCCTTCACATGTCTCCATCTTATGCTGTCTCTTTTTCTTACTGCCTCCCTAGGCGACTGGGTTGATCAGCAAGACTGCTGGCATTGCAGGTTTAACGGATAGAAGAGGCCCACTCATCTCCTCGATCTCCTCTCTCGGGCGGAGCTGTAATAAAATGGCCGTGCTGAGAGGCTTTGAGCTGTTCAGAAGGAGTCTATCCAGAGTAAACATCAGTGCTTGACCATGGCTATTGCTATACTCCCTGCCTCTTGTCCTTTCTTTTTATATTTCTGACATTTTACTTTCTGTATATGTGACATTCAGACACGCAGTAGGCATTTAAATATCTAGGTTGATTAATGCTGACTGACTCTTAATAAACTTGCTCTGCTTCAAAAGTGATAATAACTAGAAAATGTGCATGTGTTTGCACCTTTAGCACACACAGATCCACTGGCCATCTCCATTTCAAGCTTGGAGCTATGGACGTGTTTTGTTTATTTATTTAAAATTTAAATGGTCCAATAAGGAAAACAGTTTTTTCACCTTCCAGTTTATATTCTGTAGTTCATAATAAGCTCCCCTTCATGTCTATATATAACTCTATGAATCCAGACAGTTTAGTGGTAAATAGCCACAAGCAACATATATTACTGATGTGTAAGAAGCATTAAATCTGTGTGACCACTGGCTGTATACTATATATTAACACAAAGAAGTAAATTAATACTTTTCAAGTTTTTTAATACTCTTATCAACATGGGCATGGACAAATGTGGATGCTTTATGCAAATGTATGTTTATTATTAGTGAAACCAGACTCAACAAAAAAGCATGAAGACAAAATATTCTTGTAAATGTTTTAAAGTAATTATGGTGTTTTAAATTAATTAAATAATCAGGACACCAAACTGTTTCCACACGACGATTTTAATTGCCGGATGTGTGCATCACAAAAGATTTTGCTGCTTGATTTGAGACTTGGTGAATCAGTAAATAAATGTTTAGTGATTAAAAAAACATTTTCACTGGAGTTTTTTTTTTAAATATCTGAGTAAATAAAGGACGTCATAAATAAATGTGTTGCATTGCAGGTTTTAATTTCACCACTTTTATATTTATGAATTTGCGTTAACGCGTTAATAATGCATTAAGTTTGACAGCCTAATATATATATATATATATATATATATATATATATATATATATATATATATATATATATATATATATATGTGTGTGTGTGTGTGTGTGTGTGTGTGTGTGTGTGCGTGTAAAATCCGATTGAGCACAGTATACTTTGATTTGCTTACTTATAATTATTTTAGAGCTAATGTAAGTGTGTACTATTTATTTCTTGATCTAGATCATGGTAAGTTCTTTTTGTTTATTCAGCCCTTTGTTTTTATTCTGCCCCTAGAGTCTTCGCCTAACCCATTGCCCAATTTTTTTTAAATACCTTTTTAATTATTAAGAACTGTACTTTAGAACCGTTTCATTTAATGTTTAAGACTGTGCCCCTCCTTCATGTTTAATGTATGAGCATTTTCAACAGGGTCATGGGTAAATGGGTGAACCTAGAATTAATTTATCCCTCTGCCCCAGATAATAGTATTACCCAACTTATACTCTTCAAGTAAGATCATAAAGAAAATAGCAGTTCATTAAAGTTTCTAGTGCCACTACCTAGAGATCATTTTTTAAATCCTAGAGATCTGATCTATATATTTAGAAGTGCCTTGTTGTCAACATGTAAAATATATATGTAGAACACAGGTGTGTGAGGGTGTGTAAGATTCCTTAAACAGGCGACAATTTAGCATAGCTATCAGTTTGTTTTTGCATTTCAGATCACTTAAAAAAAAAAAACTCAAACAGTACAACAGAACAGTTCCATACAAGACTCACAGCTTTCACTCTGTCAGATTCAAACTCATGCTCCACAGGGTGTGTATGTGTGTGGGGGTGGTGTACATGCTTGTCTCTCGAGCTCTGCCAGTTATATCTCTCTCCAGTTACAGAAGTCAGTGTAAGCACAAACACAAATAAGTAGACTAACAAGATACAAGCAGGAATTATCACATATTAACTAGATCAAACTGCCTCCACTCAATCCTTTGAAGATGCTTGACTGCATGCTCCCACTGCCACACACCCCCCTCTGGCCAATTCAGGCAGGGGAGCCTGCCAGCCCGCAGTCAACTACCCTACCATCTGTGCCCCCAGCCTGTGGACCACCTCAAACATGAATGGCTGAAAACCCAGATACCAATCAGTTCTACATGTTGGCATCCTTTATGTGGTGTAGCCTTTGGACAGCCATGATCGAAGTGGGACAGTAAGTAAAAGGGCACCCCAATGAGGTGAGGACCACCCACCTGATGGCCAAGCACTCTTTCTAACAGCTTCTGGCTGCTGTAAAGCACAGGGTGTCCCTTCTGCCTCAACCACCTGTAGCAAAACAAACACATCCCTCTGCCTGATGTCTGTGTGCAGAACAAAAGTGAGAGAACAGTTCAACAGCTCAGAGAATACAATGGTAACTGTTATTATGAATCTGAAACCTCTGTCTTCTCAAACACATATGCAGATCCTTTGTTACTTTAGCCTTTGTGCTGTTGACATATATATATATATATATATATATATATATATATATATATATATATATATATATATATATATATACAGTACAGACCAAAAGTTTATATTATATTATATATACAGTACAGACCAAAAGTTTGGACACACCTGCTCATTCAAAGAGTTTTCTTTATTTTCATGACTAGGAAATTGTCGAGTCACACTGAAGGCATCAAAACTATGAATTAACACATGTATATTTATATACATAACAAAAAAGTGAACTGAAAATATGTCATATTGTAGGTTCTTCAAAGTAGGCATCAAGAGAATGCCAAGAGTGTGCAAAGCAGTAATCTAAGCAAAAGGTGGCTACTTTGAAGAAAATGTGTATCCCGGTACAGGTGCTTTCTCGGCCGCTTTCTCTGAAGCTCCCGGCTTCAATCGCGCATATGTGGTGCTTGTTTAGCATCATCACCAGCTCCTATTTAAACTTCCACACTCTCACTGTCCGTTATTGTTGGTATATGTTGGTTCACGGTGGTCGTTGTTATCGCTCATGTGTATCCCGGTACGTGTCTTCCCACCGGCACTCTCTCAACGGCTGCTCTTTTCTTCCCAAAGCGCACCGCGGATTTCCCCCGATCCTGCCGGTGTTCATTCTATGCTTTTGCTCATGCCACGTTCCGCGCCGCCAAGCGCGGCTTGCCTCCGTTCATCGAATAACATTTAACAACAAAAGGCATATGTGCACTAACTAACAGCAGAGATTCACCAGTATACAATACAACACCTGTAGCAGCTGTAAGCCTTGATTTTTCCGCCACTTCCGCGAGTTCTTCTGCGGCTGCACCGAGATAACCAACGTTAAATGGCAAATTTTTCCCCCCTTGTGCTCGAGATATCAGGGTTTGGCGACATAAAAAAAGTCGACATAACCGATAAAAATGCTTAGAAAAAGCGAGAATTTGGCGGTTCCACTTCAAAAATGTCGACTTAATAGGGTTGTCAAGGTAACCGAGGGCGAGATAAGCGGATTCCACTATATATATATATATATATATATATATATATATATATATATATATATATATATATATATATATATATATATATAGGTAATAGTTATATATTTATATATAATAAACAACACATTTCCAAAAATAGTTAGCCAATATTAAGAACTGCCTTACCCCTTTGTGGTCTTGAACAGACTACATTACCTAATCATGGACCAAGTAAAAACAAGATACCATATTCTAAGGTCCATACCATTTCTGGCAAAAAGAACCTTGACCAATGGAAGTGGGAACAATGGCACTCTTGAAGTAGGTGGTGGGTTCAACAGCTGACATTTGAAATATGCTGCACTTTACTGTGAACATTAGTGAGAATGTCTACCCAAATGCCCCACATTGAATCAGGCTGTGATGGATGGTGTTCTGGTTACACCCTGAATTCACCAAAGCCTGATGTACATTGATACAATCCTGTTTGATAAGTAGAGGATTCTTGCAACACAACGTGGATCTGGAAATCCTGTCGGTTCCACCTGTATAGAGAGTGGAAATTGATGGTCACATCAGATGGAAAAGGGACAGCAAGTAGGGCCCAACATGGGGAGGGGTAGGGCAGATATGGAGAGAGAGGAAAAAAGTGGCATGACTGGACCATTGATTGTTGAAAACACTGGTCTCACTCAACCATTCCTGTCAGGGGGCAGGAAACAAATTGCTCCAGTAGCACCAACTTGCTCTTTTCTGCATCTCACTCCTGTGCCTTCAACCTCCAGTGACAGAAGTCCTTCAAATGGTCTGCAATGACAAAGGAGCTTCTGACCTCAGGGAGCTGCAGCAACTGAAAAAACACCAGAGGTTCTATGACAGCACTGTAGAACCCTTGTGTTTAATTACTGTATCTATTGCACTTGCACAAAATGTGCACAATGCAGAAAGGCAGAAATGGGTCTAATTGTATTTCATAGTTTTATCATGCTTTCTCTCTGGTCAGTTACAGGAGTCACTGAAAGCATAAAAAAATACAAATTAAGTAAAATGGTAGACATGAGTGAGAATTGTGACATTATCCGCTGGTGTGACTTACAGTAACTACTCTCCATCCACACCTGAATCCCGACTATGCTCCTGCTTCCACATTTGAAGTAATTCCTTATTAATTACTGCCTATTATAGCATCTTTTTTTCACATTCACAAATACCCTTCTTGTAGCCTTTCAAAAATATATGCTCCCTGGACAAAATTATTAGGCAGATTTATATTCTAAATACTTTTGTGTCCAGGCCAAGCCTTCTATTTCACTATTGCATCTGTTAATTAATTTTAAGTTCTGTTCATTTATGTCCACTTTCCAAATCTTTTGTCATTTTGCAACCCAGTCAAAGGGAGACTGTCTAAAAGGGTGTTTTTATATTAAACTACCTTTCCCCAGATGTATTAGGTGTTACTACTATTGGTTGCATTTTGACTCAAGAGTTGTCTGGAGAGCTTGTATTGAGTTATTAAATAACCTACAGTAAGTAAGGTAAGTAAGAGAGTTTACTATTAGTAGTTACAACTAGCTAAACAAGTTTGTTATTACAAAATTACAAGTGTTGATGCACAATATGATATAACATAAGCCTCTGTCTGTGTTCTCTGGAGAACTGGATGAGTGCTCAGTGAAACCAGAGTCTATAGGATGAAATAATGATGAGCTCTTGGCAGCAAAAGTACAATGAAAATCTCAAACAAATGGATTTCATATACAGACAGAAAATGTAACAATTTTATTTCACCTGTTGTGCTCTTTTACTTTAATACTTGAATGCTTTCACAGAGAACACTTAGTATTTGGCTATATCTGTGTGTGGGAGAGATAAAGACAGTACACCGAAGACTAAATAGCCCATAGGTGGTTTAATTGTGTAAGATGAAAATAATGATCACAGAATTTGATCAGCTGCATTTAGGCTACCACTTTAAGTAAAGAACTTGTATTAATGGGATAGCAAGGGCTAACATCAATATAAAGCTCACATCAGATTTTTTTGCTGTTAAGAAAAATCTAATTATTTTGGATTTTGTTGAACCATGCACAAAAGCACCAACATTATTTGCAAGAGAATTACACAGAATGGTATAATGAAGCTGGTCTTTCTAGCACAGATTGTAGATACAGGCAATGTATTACTGACAGTCATGATGAACACTGTAGAGAAGAATATTACCAAGTCGAGCTTTCTTGTATTTCCTACATAAAATTAAAATATTTAAATATAATATTATTAAACATTTTTCCAGATATTTACTCATTTCAAGTCTGTAAATGTTTTGATGTACTGACTGAATTTTAATGTTCTAATTAAAAGCATGCTTGTCTGCCAATAGAACAAGAATATTTCAAGTGTCAAAGTTTACATGTTTAAAAGGCTTAATACTCATATTTGTTTGATTGTAATCTATACTTGGAAATACTAAAGTTTATTATTATTCAAGGTTGCTAAGATATAATTTTTCAGTGAGATGATTATAAAGAGTGAGAGGCCTTACATTTGCCTGTGTTGTTTTTAGACTGCTTTGCTCTCCATGAGATGTCATCAGGAATGATTAAAAGGAGTACTGTGAAATGCAATCATGGGTGCAATGAACATGTGCAATGTGGATTATTTACTCATCAATTTATCATCATTGTTTCCCTTAAAATGCCTTTTAAGAAGACACATAGCGGCACTATTTCAAATTATGGTACAGATTACACAAAAGGAGAAATCACAAATGGAAATTGTAATACTCTTTAGTTGAACACTTTACCAGATGCCATAAAATTTTATTTCATTATTTCAAAGGTGCTCGATTTCAGATTTTGTAATGTCACACTCTACAGTAAGTTTAAAGGCTCATTTGAAATACACTTAAGGCTTTAAGAATGGGAAGTTGTTTCTTATGTTTTTTTTACTTTGTCCAATAAGTTTAAATGTTTTACATTTTAGTAAAGCACTGTGTGTTTCTATTGAAAAACGTTGTAGTTGTCCCTGTTTATTTCTTTACTGAAGATATTGTGGAGAGATGTGAATAGTTTGCCCAGCAGGGGGCTCACACCTCTCACTTTTCCTTGTTCACCAGCAGCTGAACTGAACAGAGAGTCACGATACTCTACACACAGAAACCCAACAATGTTCCTGACTGATCTTATTACAAACTTGTGGCAATTAAATAATTTATTTTGTCTATACAAATTAAAATGTATAAGTTGATTTTTGGAGCGCCATGATACTGTATGGATTATAGTGTTATGGAATTTACATGCACAAATAACAAATGCAAGTCTGTATCTCAGAAAGTGTGTGCATGTGTGAGAGGTTACCATTAATCATTAGTATGCCAAAATTGAGATCTAATGATGTAGTAAATTGCTCAGCACTAGAGTTTGTTTTTCTACATATTTATATGCAGAATTTAGCTTTCTTGTCTAATATCCCCACTAGTGTAATCCCCATCACTGTAAATGCCTTGTCAAGGTTTGTCAGAACAATTTCGGTCAGTATAATTCTGTGTGGCACTATCCAAGCAGGCAACTCTCCTGCCAATTAATGCAGCTTTTCAGTCCATGTGCCCCTGCTGATAGATTCCCATCCAACACTGGCTGTCTTTGGCCATAGAAACCTTGACTTCTCGTTAAGGCTACAGCTAGCCAAGCACAAGCCTATCACTGTATGTGAGTCAGGATTGTCAGCAATTAGCCGAAGCAGTGGGGTGATGGGACGGGGCACAGCCATTACCATGCATGAGCCGGCGTGGGCCTAAACACGGCCTGAGAGCCCTGACAATGTTTGTTAACCCCAAGGGTCAGGGCTGATTCACTTCGGCCGACAGAAAACAAGATTTATGTAACTCAGATCGATACAATCACAGGTACTTTCATTGGAGTAAATAAGCAACTCTCCCTATCAGCTTAACATGGTTCTAATGTTTGTGTTTGTGTGTGCATCCTTTATACCTTCATAACCCAGGTAATGATGAATGTTTAAGCACCACTTAGGCAGAGGTGCTGAGAAACAAGTTGGCCTTAATTTGTTGGATCAGATGTATGGACATGTTGAGGCCACTGACACTATTGTTGGGTGTTAGGATTCTGTATTGTTGGCTAATCAGTCTTCTAATTCCCCTGCATGCTTTTTAGTTCTTTTTTGTACTACCTCTAAGAAAAAAATACTAATAAGCATCCCTCAGGCAGGAAACAGAAGGACTAATGAAAATGCTGCTCTTCATGGCGGCATGCAGTAAATTAAAGCGAGTGTCATCGTGGCAAGAGCGCTCCTCTGGCACGAGTTCTTTTATGTGCCAGACCTGCGTCTGTGATTTCATTAACACCACTTGTCAGCCAAACAACAATGGGGTGCACACCTGGCAGTGCTAGTGCAAATGGACACAGACAAATAAGCTACACACAAACACGCTGTACTGTACATTACAAAACAAAAAGCACATGCTGCCCTTCATGCAGTGGCACACAATAACATACAATGCGGTTAATTTCCTCCACACTCAGTGTGAGGGAGAATTGGACCGCATGCTGACAGACGTGTGCTATTCACTGTGTATTGAACAGGCGACACAATGGGAGAATGCAGCCTCATGCCAACCTTCATTCTAAAGGGCTGCTCTCCAATTGATTAGACGGCTTGTGAAACAAACACTGGAGACAGAAGAGGGAACGTGGTGCTGGTAACAGCTGGGCAGGGTGCCAGAGGCAGCATCGGCACAGTCTGGCTCAGCTCCGTGCCAGTGCTACGGTGACAGGCATGAATGGAACAGGCACTAGGATGCCTCAGAGTTCTCTTTTCCCAGTCCATGCCAAATTCTGAGCTCTTGACACACATGGCAAAGGCTGAAGATGTATTTGCTCTTTTATTCTCCAGAGCAAAGCGGCGAGGAGAATCCTTGTGTGAATCCTCTATGTTCACCACTGACTCAAGTTTGAAAACCAAGTGAGAGATCAAGCTCAAAATCAATCAATCAATTACAGAGTGTGCTGAGCTGCATCAGTAACCTGCTCTCAGGAATCCTCAAAGGTGAACCATCCTTATTGATTTGGAAGTAAAATCAGCCTATCCAGCCAAACTGTGGATATGTCATCTCCCAAGGACAAAGTGCTTCTACATCAGCACAACTGATGTTAATCCAAACCACAGAGAACAACCTCAAACTGGACAATTCACTTTTAACAGTTTTAACTTCCAGAATATGTCAGTGGGTTCCTACGTAAATTCCTCACTCCATTCCAAGCTCATTGATTTATTTATTTTTGTTAATACCCAACAGTTTGCACACATTCAACCTAATTATATATAGCTTATTAAACAACTTATCTTACAAATTACCTTTAGAACAACTAACCTTTAATATAAATAACTGAGTAATACAATAAGACCTCAAGGAGTCAGTATACTGCTTGAACCTTTTACTTTATCCAGGCAACTGATTTGTGATTGTATGTCCTAGATCAATACACAGATAATCAATACTCAGATGAATGTAGAAACTATTTCTATTAACTTTCTAAAATTTTCTTTGCTTTCTTTGCTTACTAGCTAAGAGTGCTTTTCACACACAGTGAATGTCATGCTTTATCACATACACATACATAGTGAAAACACATACACAGGCTTAATAGATTCCATTTGTAAGACCTAAACACCAGTTGTCAAATGATCCTGGATCAGTTATTAACACTGTATATAATAAGTGCACAAACCTGTATTATTTAATATCTGAATGCTATAAATACTGTAAGTGAACAATGCACAAAGAGTGACAAGTCTCCTGTTAAATGCTGTGACTGAATTAATATGGTAAATGCCTACAATTAATGTGAATTCTTAAATGCAGTTTACACATTTTTCATTTGGGGATGATCCAGATTATAACACCCTAGAAATGCAGTTTGAGATTTGTGCAAAAGATAAAGCATACAGTATATCAGGTCAAAAGAGTTTTAATAGATATTCATATCTGCCAGAATATCCTTTAATTTCACCAATAACTGCAGTGCAACGATTACATGCAGCAGAATGGCAGAGCCTCAGAAAAAAATGTCTTAAAAAACACACACATTCATATAAAACACTAAACTATAACAAGTGTCCTCATTATTGCTCGGAAATGGTGATCTGAATTCATATGATGCGCCTAATCAAGGGAATTTGAAAAGATAATGTCACACACAGTGATGTGTGCACTAAGATATTAGTTGATTAACAATCAGTCATCACCCATTAGAGGCTCCAACTTTAACAGGCGAAGATTATTCTCTGGCCATCAATTTAATCACACATTACATCTGACAGAGAATGTGAGACAAATGAATCACGCAGCACTTAAAATATTGATTGCATGTATTAGCCCTGGGGTCACAACGGGAGCTGAAGCACAACTCAGGGCTCCAAGAGGCCAGTGGCACTTCGTAATGGGGGCCAGACACAAACACTTTCTGACTACACTTGAGTTTGCAATCTATGATTAGTGGCCACTTGAAAGTGTGTGCAAGCTTCCGAGCAATATCTCTTGCTCTCTTTCTCTTTTCCTCTCTCTCTCTCTCTCTCTCTCTCTCTCTCTCTCTCTCTCTCTCTCTCTCTTTCTCTCTCTCTGCCTCTTTCTCTCGTTGGCCTGTAAAATAAAAGTTGGTGATTGGATAAATAGTACTAGATTACTGTGCTGGAAAATGAAAACATATGCACAATTTGCATTTTAATGAGATAGCGAGCACTGTAAATAAATAGTGGTGGAAACGCGGCGACTAGCCTCCCATAAAACAAAAGCTTCTCCGTTCTGTCATTGTTACAAAGCAGCCTTTTTATTATGGCAAATGTATTGTTGCACATATACAATAAATGTATTTCTACTACCAGTACTATCTGTTTTTCAAATTGCGGGCAAAGCATGTGGATAAATGATGCGGTAAATCTTAGCAGGTAGGCTGAGGTTTAAACTCTCTTTGTTCCTGCAACATTCATTTCTGTTCATTTGGAAGATGTCATGCATCAATAAGCCATGCATGAAATTAATTCATGGTGAACAAGACATGGAGTGTGCCTAAGAAAATGTTGTTCAATTAAATGAAAACCAATGGCATCCCATAAAACAAAGGATATGAGTGCCTACGTATAGTGACACCCAACCATGATGCCTCTAATTCGCCGGTTCTTCATGCTATGCAACTCAGTTAATGCATTTTCTCTTGCTCTTTAAAACACTTGCACATTCATATTTGCCGTCATAATCTGTATGACAGAAGTCATTAATTATGGTCGTCAGATGATCCTTGTTTCTTCACAACATCTCTGATTAAAATTTCACACTTTGCAATGATGTGTGCCAGAGTCACAAGCTGTGAAATATCTCTGCAGTCAATGAGCTTGAATTCTTATTCTTCAGAAATCCATCAAGCATGAAAAAGATGACTCGCGATCCGCGACAGTCAAATCAAAGCTCTTAAGTGGCTGAGGAAAAGCTTTATTTACATGCTAATGGTAATATATCTCCACTATGCGTTCATTAAAATATTGTGCAAATGAGGAAACAACAAAGCAATAACTTCACTCTTTATACATGGGTTCAAATTTCATATTTGGGGAGTTTAATTAAGCAATAGATTATGTTTTGAAGGGAGTGTTGGGCCTAATGAATCCCTCGAGACAACCAATAAACACTGCAATAGTATCAAAGCATTCGTCTCTTTAATAGATGGGAAAATTACGGATGTAAATGGACTTGAGCTTTTCTTTCTGTGCTCATGGGAATGTTTACCAGATAAAGATGACACTTAAGTAACCTGGGTCATACATGTTATTTATTTATTTATTTATTTATTTATTTATTTATTTATTTATTTATATGATGGTTATTTTTAATATCAGAAAGTTATTTTAGGTTTCTAATGACATTTTTAAGGACAAAGAAGTATTCCATACAGCAAAACACATCATGATAGAAGGAAGTGTTGGGTTTAATGTATATACATTATTAAGAAGAGTGGCTAGATGTGTTTCTGATCAAATCAGCTCTTCTCATTCCCTTGAAGTACCAAGTATAAGCAATATGACACTTTCATAAATTCAATAAATGTATTATCTTGCACATTGTTCTTTTTGTGGCAGAAATAGCCAAATGGCTGACAGAATTTACACCAAATATATTTTTTGCATTTTGAATTGGGTCTTTAGTTGTCAAGTCAGGTTTGAATTAAGTAGTGTATTTTAATTAAGTGGAAGGGGGAGATAGAAATTGTAAATGTCCATGAAAATTGCATGTATTAAATAGGAAAGGACAATTAAAGTTCCACTTGAAGTAAAAAAAAATGGCATCCTCTCTGTGCCTGGGCCAATAGGGGGTTTCGAATTATGACATTGAATCCCAATTATTCTAGTATATATAGCTGAAAACCAAAAGAGCAAATCTGTCTATGCACATTGGGTGAGAGGAATGAGATACTCTTCTCCCTGAAAATCACAGTGACATTATGCAATCATATCCAACAGTGATCTTATGTACACTATATGGACAAAAGTTTGGAGAATTGACCATATAATCTGTATGTACTTTTTGTACATTCCTTTCCACGTTTAGTCCCCATTTGCAGTTATAATAACCTGGGTTGCAGTAATTGTTTAAAATCATCTCAAAGGTGTTCAAGGTCAGAGCTTTATAAGAGCTATAAGAGCTTGCTTTGTGCACAGGAGCGTTGTCATGCTGGAACGGGTTTTGGTCTCCTAGATGCTGTGAAGGGAAAACTTAATGTTACCACATCCAAAGACATCCTGTACAATTGTGTGCCTCCATCTGTGTGGTAACAGTTTGGGGGAGAACCGAATATATTTGGTAAAGTCAGGTGCCCCAATACTTTTGCCAATATACTGTATGTGAAAGAGGGCAGAGAATGTATTCATCAGACTGTTATGCTGCTGGAACAGCAATTTGAACAGATGCAGTGAGCTGGTTTTACATGTCTCAGTGGAAGCAGGTGAAGCATATGATATCTGTAATATTAGTTGGCCAGTGGGTGGAAATTGTCTATATTCAAAAAATTGAGAGAATTATTCTTTTTTTTTTTTTTTTTTTTTGAATGAAATACGTTTCAAATGTGCAGCCATGTGTTATCCAGTAAATTGCACTGGAATAAAAAACAGTTGTTATGTCATTGTGTCTGATCTTATTTCTCCACACCACAGTCTGAATTCATCCTGCAATTTCTAAAACTGTAAAATCAGTAAACCCTGCAACACAGCATGCTGGAAGTGTGTGGTACGTGCTCACATCCAGCCTTCTCAGACATGGATGTTGTTTATCTCAGTAATGTCCAGTTGATTGTGAATCTCCCCAAGCCTCAGTAGCATCTGCTGTGCTCAGCAGACTGAAGAAGTCAGTGCCAGTGGAGTGCTGGTCAGTAGCTGTCAATCACTGTGGCACAGATCTGCTAGCTGCCATCCGTCTGCACGTCCAGGTTGTACCACTGGCTTTCCCTACTCTGCTTGGGCTGAAAATGATATGGCTGAAACGCTCTTTGTGGATTTGGCTAAGCTTTTGATTTTGATTTCTTTAGACGAATGATGTAAAAATAAATGAAGCCTGTCTGCTTACTGACAGTGATATTTGATTAAGTCTGGAACTAGTCATATGTTCTTATATTCTTTCTCCATTTTTCTAAGATAAAAATAATAGAGAAAGAGTTTATTTCTGTTTTGAGTGGCAGATGTGTTCTCGCTGTCTGTGCTGCTGGCTAGACAGTCTGGAATGTGCCTTTTGTACACACAGTTCAGAGACGCAGAGACGAAGTGATGCAAAGCAATTTATTCTTGTGTCCATGGCCCCACAAACAGGAACTCTAGGTTCGTGAAAACACAAAAGTACAAATAAGCCAGTGTTTTCCTTTCTTTGTCCCTTTCTCTGTCCTTCTCTCTCTATCTCATACACACACATGCATACATGCTTCTAAAACAAACAATACACATTCTCTCTCACACCAGGCCATAAACACATTGATTACCTCATCTGTACAGATAGAGAAAGCCACAAGCAGCTATTTACTTGAACTGAGGTAAACAGAGCTGCTGACAGTAGACTTGTCCTGTGTGTTTCGTTTGTGCACTGCCCTCTGTGCTGCCGTCTCTGACCCCTGGCTTCATCTAATTTCTGCCATCACATTCAGATCAGACGGCCAGCGGTCAGCCTCATTAGAGCCAATGTTTTAAATCACCTCTCGTGTGGCTGTGCAGCGGCCCGCACCCGCTCTCTCCTGAATCATCAGCATTTAGATTTGGCTCTGGTGATTGCAGCTGCTGGTGGTAATACATTAAGGGACTGAGGCGGCCAGCCGCGCCAGGATGAAAGCACCTTTCCCTATTTGCACTAAGTTTCCCTTCACATTCTTAGGCATGAAGCGCCCTAATTAGGGCAATGGTTTCGACTGTTGTCATATTCAGTTGGGGCAATTTTGTCTGCGTTGTACAACAAGATAGTTTTGTAGAATATATATATATATATATATATATATATATATATATATATATATATATATATATATATATATATATATATATATATATATATGGATAGACAGTAAAATGTTAAATGATGTCATGGAGCTGGGGAATTGATTCTACTTTGGTTTAATGCAGAAAAAAAGCACGGCTCATTTTAAGTCTTCCAGGCTCTGGAGCCAAGAGAGACTGCTCTCAACCTGTGCTTTGGATGACAAATGCAGACATTCAATTTAAGCTGATCGACTCAACATACTAAATGAAATATTATGAAAATAATCATTTAGCCTGTGAAATGACATCTTTAAAGAAACCGAGGAGGCATTATTCCATCTATGGGCAATAAAAAGAAACATGTGTGCACTTTGGATGTGTTTTCAAGAATAAATGCATGTACAGTATATTTAGCTCTTATATTCCATATATAGTGTTGCTTATATTTACATTTAGCATTTTTACGTGTTACATGTGTTTAGATAAGAATTTATAAATTTTTACAAATAAAACTCTCAGAAAAGCATCTTTAGAGCTCAAATCTTAATCTTATTAATTGTATAATATTTGTTGAAACCATGTTTATTTAGTTTGACAACTTGTATAAGATTAGACCAATTCAATGCAGGTGGCAAGCAAAACAGGCTAATAACTGTACAAAAAACTATAACAGAAATAACTTTTAAAAATAACTTTTCCATTTGTCAGTTGTGTCCATTAAACACAAGTCAGTTGTGTCCATTAAACACAAACCATTTAAAAATAGAATAAATATGAGGTCTCCTGATTAGGCTTCACTGATTCTATGGATTCCTATTTTGAGAACCGTTTTTTAGTGTTATTTTCCTTGATACCTTTGATGCCTTTATGCGTAATGATATTAGTTGTAGGAAATTGGAACAAAAAATGTTGAAATTGTTTAAGTAAGTAAACGAATATGAGCAATCCCTAAAACAAAACATATATTTGTAAAGTTATATAATGTTGTCTTGAATCTATATGAACAGCCTGAGAGAAAGGAAGCTCTTGTGCAAATAAGATCTACTTGCTTCCTTCTCTATCTTTTGCTTTCTCTCTCAGGGTCTCAGGACTGTGAAAGCCTCCGTGCCTCTTGAGGGATCAGATAGGGGGGTTATAGGAAACAGGCTTCCCCCAGTTTGCTGCCATGGGCCTGACCAGTCACAGCGAACACTGCCAGGAACTCACTGAGCAACCAGAGAGCAAAGAGGCACTGGGGATTCCTGTAATTGTCAGTGTTCTCAGCAGCTCTTAAGCATTGCAGCATGAAATGAAGACTTAGCCCCCCCACCCCAAACCCACTTCACCATCACCACCCACAAACCTCCTCCTACTGGTTCAGTTCCACAACAATCCTCTTCTCTACTACTCTTTTTTACTTATTTTCACCACTCTTAAATGATAGAATGTTAGATCTAAGGTTTTTAGGGTCTGAAACCCCTCAAATCCACTTGGAGATAGTGGAGAAGAGCCCAGAAACACTGCAATCAATGTGGCGGTGTGCCATTGCCATCTCTGAAAAAAAGACCAATACACACTACTGTTGCAGCTCACTGTAGCACTTTTTTCAAGTTTTTACTGTAAAGTCATAATTCTTTTTTTAAATTGAAAAAAATAAATGTATTGCCAGTATTTTTAGTGTTATATTTGCTTCTATGTACACCTTAAATTGTAATTTGGTTAGTGGATAGTGTACAGTGCTAAAGAGGTTCAGATGGCATTAGGTAATGGGTTGTGTCTGGTTCAAGGAATGACGAGGCATCTACTTGACAGCCCCTTCACATCCTCAGATTCGCTCAGAGGCTAGGCTGTATGTGCTATATTATGAGTTGGTACAGCAGAATGGTGTGCACTGATCTGAGACTATTCAGTGAACAGTCAGTACATCAGCAGGAGCACAAGCCATTGTTTCCCAGCACTGCAAATCCCACTTTGTGTTTTATTTATCATATCATGAATTATAGTCAGGACTATGAGTCTGTGAGATTCAGCTTGCTGTGACTGTTTGTTTGTTTGTGTGTGTGTCTGTGTGTGTGTGTGTGTGTGTGTGTGTGTGTGTGTGTGTGTGTGTGTGTGTGTGTGTGTGTGTTTACTCAGACGTTAATTTGGAGCAGTGCAGCAGGTTGAAAATGAAGAGCTGTCAGCTGTGATTGTCTTCAATCCATTGACAGAAAGGGGAAATGAATTGGTGTTCCATATGTGTAAACAAAGCATTTGCTTACATAATGTTTGATTAGTTAGTAAAGTCAGAAAATTCCAGGGGTCTTGGTGATCATATCATGCCAGGTTTCATTTGTTATTAAATACATTACAAAATAAAGCATCACACTCCTGTATATAGGGAACAAGTAAGAACTTTTATTTTGAGTAAAAAAAATAAATAAAAAGAACATAGTGTATGTGTGGAAAACAATGTAAGAATTAGGCTAGTTCAGAAATTCATAGAATATCTGTGTGCTATTTGAAAGTGAGACTGAACATGCAGTTCAAACTGAGGTCTTCTTGACCTCAGGTGCTTGTCCCAATCCCAGCAGAGTCTCTCCCACACTGGTGCCTCAGAATAACTGACACAAAGCTAAATTAGACAGCCTATATCTTCTCATACTGCACTTATTGTCTGACTATTTTTAAAAAAGAGGAACGGGAGCTAAAATACAACAGGCTTCGATTGCTGGTCGTGCCAGGAGTAGGCCAGTGAGAGGACAAGCAGACAATACCCGCTAACTGCTGTGTGACAGGCTAATTATTGGCCTACTGTTGTAAAATTCTCTCTACATAGGTCACTTGGACAGTGTAATTAAAAATGCATTACAGAATCTTTTTATTGAAGCAATTAAATCAAAAAAGCAAAAAGTAATTAAGCTTGGAGGTAATGATAGTGTTAGTCAACAGCATTTATTGCGGAAATGAGTGGTGTTTGCCTTGCCTCTTAATGCGTTCTGCAGCCGTATTTACACGCAGTCGTTTGATGAATGTGTCACGCAAGCTTTCAGTAAGAGCCAATTATGTTGATAATGTCAAATTTTGTGCAAAATTAGTTCTACAGCCGCATTGTCACCCAGGAAGTAATTGTGAGCAGACTCCAAGCACGAGTCCCTGTCGCTAGTATACTTCAGCACATTACGCCATTTAAAGATACTGTAGCGCAATTTGTGCCATCCAGTTTATAATTACATTAAATTGCCCATCTTATCAGTGCTTAAAGAGTTAGGATTATCAGAGACAGCACTGTATGGGCTGTGCAAAATTCCTTCCAGACGCATGCTCACAGCCAGCACAAAGAAAAGACGGAGAAGATAATATTCTGAGGTTAGAAAACTGTAATTTTCGCTTTAAAGGGGATCTTTGGTTAGAGGAGCCATCACATTAAAGCAGCTGAGCTGTGTGAAGTAACATAGCCAGGCTTGGGCTGCTTGACACATTAAGATACACTTGACTTTGAGTGCATCTTATTTCCTAAGCCAACATATACATAAAAGCCAATGCATCTGATGTGTCGTTCCCACACATCTCCCCCATTGTGTCAGGTGAATCTAAGTTCAGATAATATGGTAATGTGTGAGTGTGTGTGTGTGTGTGTGTATGTGGGGGGGTGTTTCTGTTGGTGCTGGAGGTTTGCTGTCCTAGTTAGCATATGGAACAATTGCAAAACCTAGACCCTAATTAGAATTCTGTGCACACGTTTTTGAACAGCACAATAATAATTTAATTGTCAGGAAAAAAGGGTCAAATTTGTAGCTTCAAGGAGGAAGGAATAATCTTAGCATAGATGAGGTGGCTACAAAAGCACATCTAGTGCACCTTAACCTAGACCCATCAATAATATCTAGTGGCAGAATGTGTAAAATTAAATGCATTAAATTCTATAATGACTGCAGAATACATACAGTAATATGCTGAATGAAGTGAGTTGTCCTTAAAGGGGGTTTCCAGTTTGCACTTATAAGACTAATATTGTGCAGAGATAAAGTGGCCTGAGGCTGTTGTCCATTACAGAAATACATTTTGATTATTGTATTTACAATAAGTCGTATCAGAAATAGCAGTCTAGATTTCACAACACTACAGGTGCGTACTGCAGCAACTACATTGCTACAGGCAAGAAAAATAGGACGGAGACATTTCTTCTGATTATCATTACTTCATGAAAGCATTCATTTATGGTGCTTTATAATTTTTTTTTTTAATACAGAAATAGCAGCAATTAAATATAGTAGAGATCTGTCAAAAGCATAAAAATTTGAAGAAATGTACAAATTATATTGCTTAAAATATACTGCCTTACATGAAATATATACATCCAGTATACTGTGTTGAAATGTTTTAAAAACTACTGAATAATTAATAGCGTAAATAAATGAATAAAAGAAAAATGTGTGCTTGACATGGGGCATTTTAAGAGACATTTATTTCATATTAATGGAAGGAGTCTCCTGTTATGTATTGTTATGTAATATAATATTTTGAAACTTTTGTGATTTTGTGTTTTTTGTTTTCTCAGTAACATAGAAGCTGCATCTTTTCTCTTATAAACTTTGAAAGTATGCCAAAAAAGAAATGCTGGTGAGAGAACGATGGATGATGTAAGTTAGTGATAACTGGAATTACTGTGTCTCTTGGAGATTTCAAAAGATTAAAGGATATAATAAATGGATACAATAATTATTTGTTGTTCTTTCATTAATAATAACAATATAATCTTTGGCAAACTGCTGTGGCAGTGTGCTGTTATCAGAGATGGGAAGGATTGAAGTACAAATACTTCATTACTGTACTTAAGTAGGTTTTTCTGGTATCAGTACTTTACTTCACTGTTTATTTTTTGGACAACTTTTTACTATCACTCTACAGTTTTTACACACATATATCTGTGTGCTCAGGCTCATTTCTTTGGTTTTAATCTATTTTGTGACATAATCAATAATACAATAATAATATAATAATAATATAAAACAATATAATAATAATATTTTGTGACATAATTTTTTAGCCCATTAATCTATTTCCTTTCATTTCCTGGCTCTCACGCACCTTATGAAGTTAACAATGTGTAAGGCAGAAAGCAACAAGAAGTATGGGGCAAACATGGATGAGGCAGAGGGAGTCAGTGATGTAAACATGACTGAGAACAGAGACATTCCTGATCACCTGATCATCATCATCATCATCCTTTCTCTGCTTGTGTTCTATATGGTGGTTGTTCACCCTGTATACATTCATTAGGTAACAAAATTTGAAATTCTTTTGTATTAATATATTAATATGATGTGACGTCCAGTTAGCGGTGCTCCAGTAAAACAGGTTATTTTGTCTTCTCTGGCTGTTATAAGAAAAAAATCCAATTGGGATGTAACGGATTGCACCTCCATGCATTGCATGTTGCAACTGCATGTATTCCATTCCTTACTAAATACACCTCATAACATAGACAGCTGTAGAGAGCTGATGACTTTGCATTCAACATAATAAACAATAGAAAATAAAGTTGATTTTGAAATACATTGTACACTATCACGAGTAAAATCACATAAGATCAACTGCATGGTTGCGTTTATTTTTATAGAAGTGATCAAATGATTTCCCTCTATTCCCTCCACTCTGAGCACAGGTCAAAGTCAACTCAAACAAGTACGCAATAGCAGTTCCCTGGATTCCTTTTGTTCTCACAGTGTCTTGTCATTAAGACTGTGAACAGCAGAGGGCAGCTTAAATACATACATGCTCCCTAAGCACATATTCAGACCTTGGCCTTCTTTACATGTCTAAGTAAGCCCAAGGCTAGAGGCGCCCCTACTCAAAGTCCACCGTTTACTGACATTAACAGCACAGCAGATGGAGCGAAGAGTCTGCTCTGATGTGACAAGGGAAGCATCTTCTCTAGAGGTTCTTTTTGTGTTTGTGTGTGTATCTCAGTCGAACTCCTGCTCCAATGCTTTACCATGCAACATTGAAACGTGTGGTATGTATAGTAATTTAAATTTAGGATGCAACTGCAAACATCCTGATTGCTGTTTCATTTGGAAGGTCACGTTTGTTTGAATCTTATTTTCGATAAATTGACATCTCTGCTTGTAGCCTTTTTTTTTTTTTTTTTATTAAGTATCTTGGCAATTGAATCATTTCCACAATACTATTTAACTGTAGTGACCAGACTTTCCCTACTACTCTTACAGGTTAAGCTGTACAATTTACCTGGTCATTTCATAGTTTTTTGTAAAATCTCTGTTTTCCTATAATGACAGAAATAGTTCGTGTGGTTAAATTAGCTAGGGTATTAAATGAGGATATTCAACAACGTTGCCCCCCAACGTGTTTGGTGTGGTTAAAATGTCCAAACTCGTGATTTTGTACTTTTGTAAGTTGAGCACACATTATGCATAATTTTGGAGCAAAATAATTCAACCAAGTGAACCCCTGACCCAGGACATGCGTTAGGCTCCTGAGAAATGAATCAACTTTGTATATAAGGACAGTTCGCATTTACTCATTAACACATTAAAACAGCTGAGTTACAAAACAAGTGAACCGTGTCACGTTTGACATGGCAGCTGAGAATCCGTTTGTTTGTGAGGGCTGCTCATGCAGCATGGAGTGGAGAAATCGTGTGCACGCTAGCGACCGAGCCGGTGCGCGGTCACGGGCAGGTCTCAGGGAGTGCTCGTGCCCGCTGTGTCCGCGCCGCCGCTCGAGATGGATGTGGTGGCGCGGGCTCGCGCGCTCAGTCACTGTCACCTTCCTCGCGGTGGTCCTCCGCTCCCTCCTTACACCGGGAGCCCACCGCTGACCGGAATTATCCTTCACCGGCACCGGCGCCTGCTTTAAATAAACACGGCGTTCAGCCACAGCGCGCCGCCGCCCATCCATCTCAAAGAATTAGCGCCACTTTTTGCGCGCCCCGTGAAGCTGAGCGCTTTCTGCAAGCCTCCCACATAATTCACTGCTAGCAAACGCGCAGGGACGGCGCCCGGGTTACTAACGTGAAACGCTATATCTTACTAAATAAATAAATACAAATAATTTAAAACTCCACCGATCTGGCGCATTGGTATTTTTATTTTTTTTGCGGGGAAAAAAGTAAAATTTGGGAAATTCTGTATTTAACCGAACTGGTTCATTCGAATGTTTCTCCCCTCACAGCGTATGAATGTGTGCTGGTTATTAGATTAAAGAAATGAACCCACAACACACCTTTTCCCCCATTTTTTCTTCTTCATGGTTTTAACAAAGCCTCTATGTGGGAACACAATAAAACCACTCCTATCTCTCATTGTATTATCTGGCATTTGCAAGGACAAGAGACATGACATTATTTATTCAAATTTAACATTTGAGAACTTATAAATTTCCATAATATAGTTTTTCATAACACATACACACTGATGCCACTAATCAGAAACATTAAGTGAACATGCAGGTAAAATTAAAAAGGAAATAAAATATCTTTAAATAATATATTCAGTTAAATAGTATAATTATCTGCTTTTCTTATTCTATCATCTTTAATCAGGAGCTCAGCATGGTCCTTCAGTGGTTTGACGATGGTTTAGAAGCTGAAGGAAGGCGTGTGTGTGTGTGTGTGTGTGTGTGAGAGGCGAGAGAGAGAGAGAGAGAGAGAGAGAGAGAGAGATTTGGTAAAATTAAAGTTTACCTTTCCAACAGCCCTGCCATTAGGCATGTGAATAGTTTTGTTTTATATGACTGGATAATATTTGGCTATATTAAAGTGTTAATAGCAAACACAATTGATTGGTTAGCTCTACCAGTCATTAGTGAGGGGGGTGGTGAAGAACATGGCAGTAAAATTATAGTGTTGTGCCAGTCCACCAGCATGAGCCTGCTCTCTGGGAGGGGTGATCAGAGGGCCAGACCACCACATCTGACAGCAGTTTGAAAAACCACAGGAGGGAACCATGTTAATTAGGCACTCATGAACATAACACTTAGCTCTATTCAGTCCGAAGATCCATTCCTAGATATCTTAATTTGCTAAAGGTAGTAAAATGTGCAGTTCATCTAATTAAGGTGAGTCTGGGAAAAAATATGCTTACATACTTACACAGTGGGTACACGTGTTAGTGCAGGGATGTCTTTGCAGGTTTTTTAATGGGGCAATGTATTAAGTAAAACAGAAAAAAATAGGTAATTACGAGTTTATTTTGGAAATCTGTGCTATATACACTTTTTTTCTCCAGGTTAAAGTTGGTATAAATGTTTTTTTTGATATAAAATATAAGTTTGATATAAAGCTGAAACAATTCAAGTGGTTTTAATTTTTCAAAAATGTATCAGTTAATCCTAAAAGATATTAAATTACTTATGGGTGATCTGGGTTGTTGCATTCAATGTCTATAGGTTGAAGCATAATTCTATAAAGAGAGTTTCCTTCCTGCATGAGGGAATGTGGCCATGATGCTCTTAACTTATTTCAAAACTCACTCAATTTACCGAAGCGCCTTTGCTGCACGTTTTGTTTAATGGTGGGAGATAAAGTAGTATGAGTTCTGCGATATTAACATAAATGAAAAGAGTGTGAATTCACACTGCATGAAAATTAAGCCTTAATATGAAAGCTATAAATCACCTTAAAAAGAAACCTACCTGGAATAGCTCCTGATTAGGAGTTAAATAAAATGACCCAGAATTCTAGACCTTTAGTGAAGCTCATGTGAAAAGTAGGTGCCAGGATCTTTTTTTCTTCCCCTATCACAGCAAGAGCACTCCACAGTCCAAAGACACACTTTTAGGTTCAATCTGAAATTAGTTTGTCATTAACATGTATAATCAAAGCTTCAAAATGTCAAATATATTGTATTTTTTTCTATCTCTGAATTTCTTACAGAGAATGGAGTGGCATGTGTTTCAGACTGGTTGATAAGAAGCTTACACAGAGAGAATCTCAACATAGATCATTTCACTAACGACTTTTGTGGCCAGTAGATAAATTGGTTTCACCCCCCCTCCATATTTGAGGCCTACTGGAGCAGTATCTCAGCACGGTAAGCAGTTTAGCGCATCTGAAAGGAAGGGTTGAGGTATATGAACTCAATTTCTGCCTTTTTTGTGTAATGTCTAACATTTCTGGGTTCTCTTAAATCTTTTCTAAGTACACGTTAAACGTTATACACCGGTGCAGATTATCAAAGCTTAGACTCTTCTATCGCTTCGTAATTTCAGTCTTGAAACACTCTCGTGGCATTTCCAGGACAGAGGAGCATTGAAATCTGATAATTCCATGCATTCATTACATTAATGAATCTAATATGAATGTCTCTTCTCATCCAGCTCAGCTCATTTGCATAGTCATTAATATTAATATTGAAGCGGATTTGTTTTCTGTAGGTATAAAACGCTTAGCCTATACAAAAAAGGAAACACCTTGATAAATATTTGCATGTCGCAGACAGAGCTAAATAAATGCTTTGTGCCCTCTGACTCGAAGGCTGAACTACTGAGACTCCGGTACACTGCATTTACACAAAGCAGTGTCTTTCTTTTGACGTGGACCACCTTCATTTCCTATTCTCTGAGTAATAAGAGTTGCCAGATGTGGTTTTGTTACAATACAACAAGCATTTATGATTTCACTGGTGACTTATGTTCACTGTTGCATATGTCTTTAGTTTGCCTTGCAGAAAGAATCAGACAAATAATGAGCTGTAGTATTTTATTTGGCCTATGTGTGTGGGCACATGAATTTGTGTGCACATTGCATGTGTGTGTCTGTGTGTATATGTTTGTGTTGCCCCAGGTCTGGCTAAGCTTGTGGCTGTCAAGTGAAATTTAAAGAGCTTTATCTGGTTCTCATTCTTTAGCTTTCCCGGTGAGACATCTCAAATCACTTACAAAGACAAACTGGTCAAAGCAAGCTCACAGATACTGCGAGCAGCTGCTTTTTCAGTCAATCAATCCACTGCAGCCATCTGGGGGAAAGTAAAGAGCTCTTTAGGAACGTGAAGTTATGAAGTGGTTTGCTGGTATTACAGCAATAAAAATACAGTTTGCGGATAGCCTTCACATCCAACAACACAATGATTTGGATAAAGGGTGTATATTGATGTTTGAATGAGAAGGAATATATGAGCAAATAGAATACAAATGCACACACAAACATTTGTCTAGTGCTATGCTACACTTAAAATCTAAACATAACCTAAACTTGAGTAACCCAAAGGAAATGGATTTTTTTTAGGGGTTTTTACATTTTTGTTAAAGTAATCCACTGTGGCGACCCCTAACAGAAGCAGCCAAAAGAAGAAAAAGAAGAAGAGGAAGAAGGACACCATCCGAATGTCCGACAAGGTCAGAGCGGACAGATATTTTATATAATTCTTGTGATTTTTTAAACATGCAATACTTGATTTTTTTTATATTGTCAAATAAGACTGTTATAGTGTTCCTTTTTGTAGTATAAATGGAACTCACTTGTTTTTAAGGTTAAGATTGTTTCAGTTTTCCATTTAACATATTTTAAAATCAGACTTTCTGTATTCTATTCACACAAGCAAGACATTACACACAAATAGAGTAAATTATTTTCTAGAATCTTTTATCTCCTACCAGTTGGTGTGCACACAACGCAAAATCACATGTTTTATGATTGCAGTGATGCTTTAGAGAAATGTAGTGGAGTCTGAGTAGATTGTTATGGGAGGCTGCTTTGTACCATCCTGTACCCTATTCTAGGTCTGGCAGCCACATACCACACACACACACGCACACACACACACACACACACACACACACACACACACACACACACACACACACACACACACACACAAAACACTGGAGGTCAAAGCTGTCACTCAGAGGGCACTGTCAAATCTCAGCCGTCCCTGTCTCAAGTGGGCGGGCTTCTGTCTTTTGTCCAGCTGTTTCCAATCAGCTGGATGAAACCATTCCAACTATAACACTCCACCCCCACCACCCCCCATTTCCCAGGGTCCAGGAAACAAGCAACAACCAATGATCCAGTTAAATAAAAACTGCTAACAGAACAAATCCAACTAAGGCCACAGCAGCAAAAGATTGCAAGATATATAACAAGCACAATCGCAGAATATTAAGGACCAAAATGGTTCAAACAGCAGGTTAATATCAAATGCTTTAGGTTTGTAGCATTTGTATAAAGCTTCTTAACAAAAAATGTATATTAAATACATTTTATTTATATGCTATGTACTCTAAATCTGCCTATTATCATTTAGCTGTCATGACGTTTTTAAGGGCAATCTTCTACTGTCATCATCTACACCAAAATGTCAACAGTATTTCTACCACTCTCATAAAAGTCTATATTAAATGTGACGGCTGGCTTTATTCAATTCAGAACACTTGTACCTCATGAAAAAAAGAGAAATGAATCATCCCTGACTTCACAAAAGCAATACCCAGAGACGAGGCGTACCTCAACCATCCAATGCAAATTACTCCAATTTACTATCTTGTATTCTGCTGGAGACCATTGCTAAATGGTCAGGCTAGCTAGTCACAGATATTAAAATAAATTATGTCTAATTTGAATTTTAGTCACGGTACATTAACTAATAGAAAGTTATTAACATTTCAAGACAGAGAGAGACGGGAAAAAAAGCTTTTGCCTGCAAAATTAACAGTGGCTGCGCTGACCTGTGCGGCACACGGACTGATCACTGTAATGACAGCGTAATGGCATATTTACATTAAAATCTCTGTAGCTAATACGGGATTCAGAATAGGACGCTAAGTCAAGGATTATTTGGTGTGGCCTGCTGGCCTTTTCAAGAGTATTGCTCTCTGACTTCAATCCACAGAAACTTCTCATTTCATGACTATTTAGAGGAGCCATCCTCTGAGGCGCAACTCCCCTCCCACAGCCTAATGTCTTCTTTGGTGTGTATCTTTTATTTCGTGTCTCTTCTCTTTTTCGTCTGTCTTCAAAAGCAATTATCATCATACTGAGTCTCTTCTCACACAGATTCAGAGGCGTCTCGTTAGATAAATGGAATTCCTTACGCTGACTGATGGCTGTTCAGTTCTGAGACAGCCCCGAAGTACCACTAGTTTGTGCTTTTTAGATAAGAAAGAGTTTTGTTATAGATCCCAGAAATGATACGAAGCTGTCATACCTCTCCTGTTATCAAAATTGAAGACTTATCTAAGGGTTTTAAAACACTATGATCCACATTAATGCCAAAATGTCAAAGCTTGTCAGTAAGGAGGTACATTGATAAGTAAGCAGATTTTACAGTGTCTTCCATATATTGTACTACATGTGCACTATGCTGTGGATGTAAACATTGTTGTCTTGAAAGAAGCTATGTCTGCCTTTAACCTTGGGTGTGGGTCTGTCTAACTGTCTCTTGGGGTGTCTGTCTTACTGCGTGCCTGACTGTGTATCTGTCTGTATCTGTCTTTGTCTTTCTCTACAGAATCTGTGTCTGTCTGCTTGTCTCTCTCTCTATCTGTTTGTCTTTCTGTCTGTCTGTGTCTCTATCTCTCTGTTTATTTATCTAATGTTATTGATAAGAATTTAAAAAATGTAGTATTTAACATCTGACAAGTATTTCTGGCACTACTGAACACACTGGCTGCTTGTGTGTTTTGCAAAAAGCCACCTTAATATAGTCAAACACCTGACTGCCTCTGATTTGCTTATCTGTCCTCATTTAGCAGGGGTTCCCACTTGCTCTTTGTAAGATGGCATTTCAAAATAAATCTATTATGTTTGGCTATGTACCCACGTCTGCTTTTCCTTGCTATCAGCATCTGACATTCTGCAGGTGGGAAAAGTGTGTGGAAAGGGGGGTGTATTTAAAAATGCAAAATGACATCTAATGTTTGCGTCGTAACGTGTTCCTCGGACCCGGAGTGTAGCTGACCATCTGCTGATCTAGTCAGATGAGCAGAGAGTTGGCAGGACTGCCCAGCCTCTTGAGAAGAGAGAAGAGGAAAGAAAGAGGAGGGGGGGTGAGGAAAAGGAGGAGGAGAGGAAAGGACAGGCAATGAGGAGCAAAGGATGGGAGAGGAAGTGGGAGCTTGGCAAAAGAAGGGGCGTTGAAAAGATAAGAGGAAAAGAATAGTTGGGGCAAGGGAGTCAAAAAGGAGAAGAGGAAGGAGTATGTGATGTGATTTTCTGAGAAACTCAGGATTATCAGGTCTCTACTCCATGAAGCAGCATGCAGGGGTGGGGACTCTGTAAAGAAAAACAATATGGTCATGCAGAGAAAACAGGTTGTCTCAAAAGCAATGATACTTTGTGACATTACAGATTAAATCACTTGAGAGAAACTCTGAAAATTAATATCATAATCAAGCGGAGAGTGCCCATTAGGATGGTGTAATGCGGCTCAGGAGGGCTGTGATAGATGTCCAGCAGCTCCAGGCCCCTATTTGCACTCAGGCTGTGCAGCAGTAGCTGTTATTAGAGCAATACAGGAGCCACAGCAAGGGAAGGAGGAAGGGAGGGAGGAAGAGAGGGAGAGAAAGAGGTGGGCTTTTATTAGTCTGCCTTTCACACAGCACGTCTCAACCTGTCACCAACTCCACTACACATGTTTTAGTGTGTTTTCACAGCTAAATGTCTTTCCCTCCATAAATGCCAACAATATCCCTCTCTTCATCATCAAACTGGGAGCCATATCACTTTGTCTCTTACTGTTCTAGCTATTTCCCTGTAAACTGCTACTTATGTATGGCTTTCACACCTTCGAGCATAGATTTACTCCCTCGCTTCTCTCTCCCGCTCCCTCTTCCCCGCTTTGTTCTTCCTTTGACAGCACCATTGCATTCCCTGCTTTTTATCTGTGCACGTTTTAGGAGAATGAATTGGCCACTGCTGTCACCAGGCTCTGGCCGAGAATTCATTTTTGTGGGTCAAGTGTTTCAGAATGTCATCTTTGACAGGAACTATCTAACAAAATGAATACAGACACAGACCTTGGCTCCCCTCATCCCTTCATCATCCAAGACGCAAACACACAAACCTTGTCCCATATCCATCAGATGAAAAACATGCACGGAACATACTTTAGAATTTACATCAGATTTAAGAAATTTAGTCACATTAATACAACAAAATTAAAGTGTCCATGTTTCTCTCAAAAGTTTCTTTCAATTCTACCTAATTTTGCTTTAGTTTAGTCTTATTTCAGCCCCCTCAGTGTTCCTAATGAAGCTGATTTGTTGTGGTGATTTAAGCACAACAAATGACGTATTAGACTCAACACAGCTAATGGAAAGCAATCATGTCAAACATGGCTGCTGGATGCTGAGCGCTCAATAAGTGAGCAGCAGACGAATAACTCCCAGCGAACAGGAGGCTGGGGGCTTCTGAGGAGTGGCTTGCACTCTAATGCGTTCCGACTATAACGGACAATCTATTTACAGTGGGCTCTGGGGAGCTAATAAACAAATGTTGAGTAATTTCAGCCAGCAGTAATTACCCTTGCAGCTGACAAGGAGAGTGTGATCGTTTCTCCTTCACCCCACGCTCTGAGCAGGAGGCTGGGAGCAGCCAGAGCAGGGGACCCACGCTGCAATACGCATGTGGCTCCCAGCCAACAGCCAGCCCTGCAAGATCACTAACTAAACATCTATCCTAGAGTCTGTGCACACATGCACACACGCTGCATACATCCAGACCAGAGATAAAAACTGACTTTGCTTAATGAGGGAAGCTTCATTCTTATTGTAATCTGCAGATGCATCATTTCTAGCTTTTTTCTAAAATGACCTGTAATTTTGTTCCATAAGCAAAAGCTATTAGAACAATCTAGTTGGCTCATTCAGTACCATGCACATCAACAAAATGTATCTGTAATGAATAAATCTAACAGCTTACACAGGAGGATGAATTCCAACTATCTTTAGGAGAAGAGAATAGATGAGAGTTCACCTCCATGCCTGAGGCCAGTAAGCTTGCAGAATGCCCATCCCAGGAGCACCTTTCCGCACCGGCCGTCCAATGCCATGTCTGCAAAATAGATTTTTATGCAAATTCCTCGCTATTGATTACTGTGCCTCTCATCGACTAACTGGGGGTTTGTTGAATGCACATGTAATTAGATTATGTGATAATCATTACTGCATAAACATTGGCACATAAACCCTTTAAAACCTGTTACATGAAACTGCAGGTCAATTCAGCTAATACAAAAACACCATCTGAAATCCACTGGACCCCTCCACTCCACACACACACACACACACACACACACACACACACACACACACACACACACACACACACACCAGAAACACACACATAAACATTCACACACCAGCACCACCTTGTTGTTTTGGACGGAATAATAAGCTGTGGATGACGTGACAGGACAATATGATCTGCTGACAGATGGACAGAAAGGCCGGTGAGCGTCCCTCTCTTGCTCAGACAGGCAGATGTCCTGTGTCTTGGCGCGGGAACGAGCCGGGGGACAAGAGCAGCCGGCCGCTGAAACGAGGCGGCTGAAACTCGAGCGCTCCTCAGGGGGTTGACTGGTCATTTGATGTCCAGCACAAGGGCAGTGTGTGATGGTGAATGAGCTCGGGGAGAAAGGCCGACTCGGCAGTCTGTCGCAAAGCTGGGTTGGCAGCAGAGAGGGATGAGGGGGGCTCAAAGACGAGGAAAAAAAAAATCCAGACACATTCTTGAGTGTTTTTCCCTTTATTTTGCCTGACAGATACAAAAAGTTGCACATACACAGAGGACATCTGCAGTGAGCATGAACACAAAGTAGCTGAGGAGTCTTTACACTGCTACCACACACCTGGTGGAGAGACTTATTTTGAATTACATTTTTGCAGATCACAAGCCATTCATGTCTCAAGGTCAGTACTATTGTTCCAACTCTGAAGTACAAAATGCGGGAAAAAAATGCACAACCTACTTCAGGCAACACAAAGCAACTACACCATTGCTCACACCCGTTATTAGAAAACACTTGAGAAACATACCAGACTGGTTCATTTTTAGAATTGTGTCCTAGCATGTTCATTCTACTGGACAATGGCATGTGGCTTGGATAAATGCTGGCTTTCTCTTTACAATTTTCACTTCAAACAATGCATGCCGACATAATCTGAAACTCTGAAGGAGAATGGCACACTGCTGGCTCCACATTCCAGCTGAAGTTAAAATGCCAGTTCTGAAGTTCCTTCCAACAGGCAGGTAGAGGTGGAGAGGTGAGCTGGGTGATGTGTAGAAGTGTGGAATTCTTTGACTGTCTGAGACAGACTGAGATGAGAGGAAGGCCAGCCAGAAGGGAGTGGATCTCTGTTCTGCACAGCTCCTGGTCTGTAATTAATCGCCAGTGATCGGAGGTGCGGTCCTGCCGCCCCTTATAAAAGGCCCCGTCTCCCACACGGCCCAACCTGCGGTCAGCAGACGTTAGGCAACATTAACTGCCTGCGCTGCTGCCACTTCAGAGAGAAGACTCGAGCGAGGGAAAGAGAGAGGGAGGGTAGACAGAAGGCTCAGTAAAGGAGTTGCATGAGAATTGTGGCTGTGTACCTTTCATCTTAGCCAAGATTTGTAGAAGGTTCAAGCCTCTGAGGTTCCTTAATTCTCTCTAATTCATTTGTACTCAAGATTCCCTTGGCTGCGGATAACCTGAGAATGATAATGAACCGGAGAGCACTAGACCACAGACCTTTAGCTTTGAATGTGCCTACGTGGATTGAGGGAATCTTTCTCTTGAATCTCTTGTGCAAGGGGAACAGAATCTTATTAGTGCCTGTCATGAGATGTCCTCACCACAAAGCTGGGGACTTTTTAACTGTTCAGGGTTTGTTCACTCACAAAACCACACATGAACACGCACACACACACACACACACACACACACACACACATACACACACACACACACACACACACACACACACACTCTGCATGCCCAAGTTACCAGAGTAAAAATAAAGCACTGTAATATTGTAGGCGAGTTGAACCAGAGCCCATCGATGTCGAGGCGAGGAAAGCGGTCCATCCGAATGTTGATCACCATTTCAAAATCATATTCAGCCATGAATATTTATCACTTTGGAGCTGTGTGAATTTTCAATCAATAGATTTTACCCACCAGCAGAAAAACAAGTTTTTTCCTGCTCTGCTCCATACCAACCTACATCCAAATAATACATAATCATTAGTGATGAGAAGCCTTGCATTTACATTTATGGATTGAAATGCCATAACTTTACACGAGTAAAGCCCCTGCTCCCCCTCCCCATTCTCTCTTGCACACACACACACACACACGTACACACATGCACAAACACACACACACACACACACACACACACACACACACACACACACACACACACAGAAGGAAGGAGGCTATATCATGTTTTGGCTCATCTGTAATTCATCAGCAACGCTCAACATGGAACAGTACAAAAACAGCATATCAGAAATAGCATGAACCATGCTTTGAGTTCATAACAGGCCATAGAATATTTGTGAGTAGAACCCCCCAAGTCCACCTCCAGAAGTGTCGGACACTATATTCCATTACACACTCTGGCTTTACAGAGTTACAGAATATTTTAAGAGCACATTTAGTATCTGTAGGAGGTAGGGGAAAATGTACATGCACAATACAATACATATTGGAAAGGTGAAATTTAAGAAAATATGACTGACAAATTTTAAATGTCTATTTTAAGTTGCATATACTGTAGATAACTTTTATGTAGATAGACAAATGTATAGGAAATCCTGACCATTACACCTATATCTTTCGTTTGAATATCCCAATCCAGATTCCAGATTCCCTGGTGGTAGTGTTGGGTGAGAAAGCCTGTTATATTTCTACATTGCAGATCATCTCAATAATTGAGTTCAGAGCTCTGTGACAGACACTTTTTTCTCAGGAGCATTGTCATGCTGCAACAGGTTTTGATGTCTTACTTTCAACTAAGGGAAATTGTAATGCTGCAGTATTCAAAGTCATTCAATACAATTATTTAAATTAAATCATGTTGCAGATAGCCTCTTTCACATCACAATGGTTTATTATACATATAATTAAGTAAAATAAAAGGAAAATGTTCTATTATGTGAACATTTAAAATTGCATTACTTTTTCAAGTCTAGTTCCAGTGTTTGTCACTTGTTACAGATTCCGACATTGTATGTATTTTCTCAGTTATTCACCAGTTTGTGCTGTTTTTATTTCCATGGATGTGGAGAATTGAATTAGTGCCATCTCTATCAATATTAAATTAGGTTAAAATTGCCTCAGCTGATATGAAAATGATCAGAGTAAATGAGGGCTCCAAGTACAGTTTATGGTGTAAATGTAATGAATCAAATAAATCTATAAATTGCTATTGATAAAATAACTAAATAAAAGGAAGGATATTATTATTAAACATAGTATGCCTGTTGAACGGAATGAATAAACTTTTGAATAACCTGAATAAGGAGTGAGAATGCTAAAATGCTGTAGTATACATAGATGACTAGACTTTTAGAATGGTCAAAAACTATATACAGTCAATCACAGTACACAGTAATCTACAAGCAAATGTATGACACTAGCTTTTAAACAATGTGTTTGTATATACCACACTGAAATGGAATATATATATATATATATATATATATATATATATATATATATATATATATATATATATATATATATACATTCATTTTATTTATTTTTCTACCTGTGGTTAAAAGACATTGAAAAGTGGAAAAAATGTTTCATTTAATGAAAAACAATATCATGGTGTAAAGGGTTTTTACCAGGGCACAACACAACTGCTAAGGAACAATAGGCATAGAATTGAAAAGAATCTACTTAAGGTAGCTGGCAGGCAAATAAGTGAGCAAGTAGATTTTTTTTCTGACAGGCATTGGTAGAAACATCAAATCAATAACACCAAATTACACTGTGAACATTAAACATCCTATTTTTGCTGTTCCTCTGACAGCCTGTGTCAGTGCAGCAGAGAACTGAATAACTAACTACAGATCAATGGCACATAATAGCTCTCCGATCCCCATCAATACTCAATTAATGAAAAGCATGGGGAAAAATACCAACCAAGCGGCTGCCCGTGCTGCTCCGAAACAGTGAGTAACGATTGCTCAGCTACCACTTTACAGCCCGTGAAAGGCTCGGCAGGACTCAGAGGGGAGTTATGAGGATAAACAGAGAGCTTTGGTGCAGATTCACGAGGTGGGGGTGTTTGGGGAGAGGTTGGTTGACTGGTGAAGAAAGGTATGGGAAATTCTCTTTGGTATTCTGCTGGTCTCATTTTCCCCCATATAAAAGTGAACCTAATTTTTTGGTGCTGTCTGGAGAATTTTAAAGACAGGGGTTCCCCCCCTGTTTTCTCTGTTGTCTCCTCTGGACATATTTTCAGCATGAAAATTCAATGAATTGCATACAATATAAAAAGTGGCACAAAGCAGCAGTATATACGATAATTCAGTATTAAGTATGATTTTAAAAAATATGCGTTTAATAATACTTCAGAACATTTTATCTTTGATTATCTAAGAGAAATAAAACAATAGAAATATAAATTATACAAACAGCAAGTCATCAGTTTCATAAATTGATATAGATGCTGGAGGTTTGATACAAACCAAACAGGGTATGCTTTATTGTAAAGCAAGACAAACGTTAAAATACTAATTTGATCTTATCCTCAGCATCAAATATGATGACGTTTTGTTGTATATTACTTTAATCAGAAGGTGAGTAAATACCTGCTCTGTTTAGAAATTTCATGTAACCACTGCAGTGTCCTACAAAGACATTCAATGTTATTTGCTCTAAACATATCTGTGCCTCTGACACCAAATAGCCTTCCAAAGATTTATCACATCACTGGCATTTGTTTTGTCTATTGGCCCAACACTGATACCTAAGGTTCTTAAAACTTGCAAAAAAAAAAACGAACAAAGAGATGCCCTCTCTCCTCATAATCATAGAATTGAAATAACATTAAGGGTCCTGTGAGTACATTCTCAGCTCTTTGTGTTGTACTTTTAATTGCTCCTTATCCATGTATATAGCTAGATCAGCAATCAAGCACACATTTGCATCACAATTATATTAGAAATTACTGTAAGTTATTGATTTAATCCAATAACTAATTTGAATGCATGTTCATATTCCTGATGAATCTTAAAATGAGGAGCATTGTCAATAGATGACATGGGGATACAGATGAGAAAAAAAACGATTATGTCTAGTTACTGAGTACATTTTGTAAACAAGAAACTGGAAACTTTATGGCTCATTGTATGAAGCTTTATATAGCTGAATAGCTAAATGGCAATATGAATGGCAAAGATCTTTATGTAACACTGGCTTTGTGTCTAGTCTAAAGTTTGGGATGATAAATAATTATTATTTTATTGTCAGTCTTAACTCCAATAGCTCTTACTGCAAAATAAATTTATTTTCAATAACTCAGATTTTTTCATGCATTACAATATTTAATTGCACATTATATGCTTTAATTTATTACCTGACTACACTATAACCAAATGATTTCAACAAAGACATTGGTAAATGAACACCATAGTTTTGAACAAGATAGATAATTATTATTTAATAAGTTTCAAAAGATTATTGGTTTAAGGTGTGCTGAAAGTGTCATTCAATATCATTCAAGGCAACCAATATCAATACCGATACCAATGGCAATATTTTTGAAGGCCATCTGTGTTAATATTAAATAGACTACAATGGACTGGGTTTCACTTTTGTAACATTTATTTTAAAAATGATTAATCATAATGATGAAATATTCATAATAATGAGAAACCATATTTGTTACATAATGTTCCTGCATTTTTTTCCTTTATAGGTTTTTGTGAAGGAAGAGAATGTTGAGCCTGTTTCTTCTTTGACTGATTAACTTTTGTGCTTTTGGATCTCTCGAACTACAGATGACACACTACACCCACAATATATGACTTGTTTGTATGATTAACAGAAGACATAATTTCTATTCACATTAAGTAAATATTAAACTCAATTGTTTAAAAAAATCCCAGGCAGAATTGATTCTTTTTATACAACACAAGTATTGAAAAGTATCGAAAAATATCAATACTTTAAAAATCGAACTTACTATCCCCAGTGTCTATGTTCAAAACTATTATCAACAACAATTGAAGCTTGGAATATCCCTCCTGATATTTAGTCCAAAAAAAAAAAAATCCCATCTCTCCTATGACAGGAAAATTTAGCAAAGAAGTGTGTGTAATCAATAAGGACACAATGGTGCAGACTGATTTACAGACCATGACCTAGTGGTTTATGTAAGAAAAAAACAGATCTTTCTACAGGCAGTAGCTATAATGGAGGCCTCTCAAGCTTTAATGGATGGCTTCGATTGTCACGCTTGTTGTAGCAGTATTCAAAAGTGCTATCCGATCAGGCCGCGAGACAGCACCGAGCAGACAGATGATTAGGTGCTGCAAACGAGGCTTGTCGCTGGGGGAAATTGATGACTCAATACAGGAGAAGATGGACGACTTCATTTGTATTATATAAAGAGACCCAGCACTGAATCAGTCATAACAGAGTTATGATTGAGCTTAAAGGGAAGCATTTGTGATATCATTACATCTAGATTCACTTCTTCTCCTCATCTGGCACCCATCCATGTGTGCAAAACAGCAAGGGAGAGCTAGATTAGAGATGAGGGGAAACAAGATAGAAAAAATATAATCAGAAAGCAAAGAGAAGGTAAGGAAGGAAAGAAAATATGAGAGTTTAGGAGTGTGAATGAGAGAAAAGATAGAGGAGGTGAGGGAAAGAGAGTGGGAATAAAGTAGAAAGGAAACAAAGGGGAAAAAACTACTTCAGGTGATCTTTCCTGGCAGAGTGTTGACAGCTTGCCCACTTTTTTTCCCATTATATTCTTCATTTTTACTTGTAATTTTAAAATGTTTCTCTGCACCTCTAGCAAAGGGGCCATAACAGTCTACAAATGACATGTCATCACATTTTGTCAAACATCTCAATTGAGTTTGACCTTGATTTTTTTTTTTTACCTATCTGCTTTCCTTTTTACTTCACCGTTCTTTCATGTTCACAAAGTCTTTTGAGCTCTACTCCCACTTTACTTCACTTTGCTGTCCGAATAGACCAACAAACACTTAGCAATACCATCAATGCCATGTCTTCCATGTTTCCACCTGCTTCTTTTATCAAATGCCATCAAATGTAAGTTTTTATTCAATAATTATTTTTTAAAAATTAAACAGCAACCAATCTTGTACCAGCTTTTTGCTTTTTATTTTTATTTTTATTATTATTATTATTATTTTTTTTTTACAGTAAGCTTAATCCCTAGCCACTTAATTAGGATCTCAATGACATTTTTACAGTCTTCAGTTGTCAGTAAGCCTGTGTCCAGATTTCTGTTTTTTTTTTCTGACAGGAGTGGAACCCAATGTAGTCTTCATTGCTTAGTGTGTCTTGCTTTTTGAAATGCTTTTCTGCATATCACAGTTGAAAAGAGTGTTTTGTTGAGGTACTGCATCCTATCTGTCAGTTAAAATCAATCTGGCCATTTTCCATTTTGCAAGAAGTGCTGTTCACTGGATTATTTTACAGCATTCAGTGTAAATACTAGTGATTGCTTTGTGTAAAAATCCCAAGAGATATGCAGTTTCTGAAATGGTACACAGTCAGTTAGATCACATTGTTTACCATTCTGATACTTAATGTGGACATTAATTTGAATCTCTTGCCTATGTATCTGTATTTGCACTGCACTGCATCCACATGAGTGACTGATTGTATATTTGCATGAATAAACAGGTGTTTCTCACAAAGTGGTTAGCAAATGAACATGTTTATTTGCAGTCATCGACAGCTATTGAAATCGGGTACTAAAACAAAATGACTGTACACAATGGTTATTTGACACATAAAACAGGAGCTATCACTTCATATTCTTTCTAAAAAGCTAAAAAAAATCTTTAGAGTTTCTTTAGCAAGAGCAAAGAAATCAGTGTAACCGAATCCCTCACCCCATTCCAAATACAAAGATCATCCAAAGTCAACTGTCAGTGGTAATTCTATGTTTTGTGTCAATAAATTACAGTCCAGCAATAATTCATAAAACTGCAGTGTACACACACATGTTAGTGAAACCCGCTATTAACCACCATGCACAGATGTCTTCTGATAGTTTCCTTCAAATGACCTACCACTCACATATGCTACCATGAGAGAGAATATCTCCATAAATATAACAGTCTAGTGAAAATATATAAAATGAAGGAAAATTCAATTGTAATTTTTTTTATTATATATTATTTTATGTATATAATTTACATACATACAAAAATAAAAAAGTATTTCGAACTGTCTGTAGTCATACATAATTAGATGTTTACAGCATTGTGACTCAGATTTCACCCATTCCATTGGTGAATGGTCTGCAATTCATCAAGGTTAAAAGAACCACTCTGATTGACGATCAGTTTCAAAATGCTTTTCGCTGAAATTCAAGTCTTGAGATTAATGTGGCAATGCAAGGCCTCTTTAGTTAGTTTGGTTATGTGTTTTAAATTATTATCTTGTGTTAATATCTGTTTTAATTATTTTCGCTGATGAGAATAATTTTTACTATAACACATCCTGCTACATCACTCCATTCATGTTTCTTTCATCATCATGAAATGTCCCAGTGACATTTTTTGAGGAGCTTTATATCACAGTACATTCTTTCTCCAAATATACTTAACTGATTTATTGATTATTATTATTAAAGTATATTAGTTAAAATGAGTTCTAATTAACTGGTTTCAGACATCCATGTCTATTCTTCCTTTTTGGCTATACTTTTTGGTACAAGAAATGCTCGAGGGGCAGTTTGTTGCTTAAAAGTTGTTTTCAGGTCTGACCTGTAGGTATGATCTGTCCATTTCCCTCACGGTGTTTAGACCATTTCTCCACCGGTTCATTATCGTTTACATAGATGACATCCTCATCTTCTCCCGAGACGCCAAGTCCTAAAGTGACTAAGGGACCTTAATCTTGAGAAATGTGAGTTCCACCAGCCGGAGGTGCAGTTCCTGGGATATGTGATCGGCTCGTCAGGTATACGGATAGACCAGGGGAAGGTGAAGGCAGTGCGGGACTGGCCCCATCTGAGCAGCATCAAGGAGCTCCAAGGCTTCCTAGGGTTTGCCAACTTCTACCGCCAATTCATCCAGAGCTTCAGTCTGGTCACCGTCCACTCACCTCTCTGCTGAAGGGAAAGGTCAAGACCCTCACCTGGACCCCAGAGGAGGCCTACCAGGAGCTGATGAGGAGATTCAGTGTCGCCCCCTCTCCTATGACACCCGGATCCCCGGCTCCCATTCACCATGGAGGTAGATGCCTCCTCCACCGGTGCAGCAGCCGCCTTATCCCAACAGTCGGGGGACCCTCAACGGTCCAGACCTACACCTTCTGCTCCAGAAAGCTCTGCTCCGTGGAACAAAATTAAGACATTGGGAACTGAGAAATCCTGGCCATCAAACTGGTGCTTAAGGAGTGGCATCACTGGCTGGAGGGGGTGGCACATCCCTTTACGGTAATCACGCCCCATAAGAACCTCCAATACCTGCGAGAAACTAAGTGTTTGCACTCCGACAAGCCAGATGGGCTTTGTTCTTCACTCGCTTCCATTACACCATCACCTACCTTCTGGGATCCAACAACGGCAAGGCGGACGCCCTATCCCGGATTTATAGCCCCAACAATCCCACGGACCCCGAACCCATCGTTCCTCCCAAGCTGATCCACAGCCCCATCTAGGAGTTGGAGGAGGAGATTCGACCCGAAGCACCGGGAGAGCCAACCCCCGCGGGGTGCCTGGAAGGAAGGACGTTCATTTCCAGGCCATGCCGTAAGTCCCTGCAGAGATCGATCCATGAGGCTCCAGGTTCCGGCCACCCGGGGAGGAGACAAACTCTCCTCCTGGTCCAGGGAGCGCTGTTCTATCACGTCTTTTGAAACCTAGTGGTCACAGTTAACCTGTCATCTGGATATCAACCTCAGACCAATGGACAGATGGAGCAGAAGATACAGGAGCTAAGACACTACCTCCAGTTGTACTGCAATCAGGACCAAACTAGCTGGAACCGCTTTCTCCCCTGGGCCGAGTACACGCAAAACTTTCTGCGCCAGGACGCCACCAGCCTGACCCCGTTCCAGTGCGTGCTGGGCTTCCAGCCACAGTTGTTTCCCTGGATTACTGGTTCCGGGAAAGCGTACACCTGTGGGAGTTAGCTCACACACAGCTCCGACATTCCCGTTTAGAACCATCCAGAGCTTCGCGGATCCACGTATGTTGGAGGCCCCCCTTACCAAATGGGTGACCAGGTCTGCCTGTCCACCTGAGATCTGCACCTACGGCTACCCTGTAAAAAACTCAGTCCCCGTTTCATTGGGCCGTTCCAGGTCATCAGGGGGTCAATTACGTCAATTATCGGCTCCACCTGCCTCCTCGGTACTGCATCCATCCTACCTTCCACTTGTCCTTCCTGAAACCCTTTACACCCCCTACCACAGAGCACCCTGGAGTCACCATATATCCTCCTCCCCCGGAGATGCTGGACCAGCCGTCGGTGTACTCCGTCCGGGAGTTTCTGAATACACAACGGAGGGGTGCCACCCTGGAATGCCTTGTACACTGGGAGGGGGGTACGGACCTGGGAATGCTCTTGGTTCGCTAGACGGGACCTGTTAGACCCAGCGCTCCTGGAGGAGTTTCACTTCAACCACCCCAACCGCCCCGCACCTCGGGGCCGCGGGCGCCCCAGGTGCCGAGTTAGGGCATTGAGAGTCGCCCCTGGAGAAGGGGGTAATGTCAGATAACCACCAGCCATGCCTCCCCCCTGCACTCAGCACACTCGCAGCGCCTCACCGTCACCTATCTCCAATCTATGCTCTCCTTTTTTAAGGCCCCGTTCTCACTCATTCACCATCGATCTACAGTTCATACTAGTGATCATCCCTGGACTTCCCCTGTTTTAGATTATACCCGTTTTCTGTTTTCGTGCTTCTACCTAAGCTTCTGTCTGTGTACTACGGATAATAAAACTTACTGTATTCTGGTCTCTGACTCTTGATCCGAGCGTGACACCCAGCAATGATTATGATTAATTTGATAAAAGTTTCACCTGCAGGGATGTTTAAAATCTTTGTTATGGAGACATAGCTTTTTTCACTGTGGTATAAGAAGTACCCTTAACATGATTGCTGCTTGATACACGAAATCTTCCTAAGCAATGGCAACAACTTCCAACGTATTATATTATTTACAACCAGGCTTAACAAGGTTAACATATCTTTTAATATCATGTTTGAATAACTTTACATTACTTTGTACTTTAAAAATTATTATCGAAAATATCTTTAGTGTATTAATAGTAGTTTATAAAATATCTTTATTTGTAAAATCATAATGCAGTATGTGGGTAAATTAAAAAAAAATGTCCAAATACATATTTTATCACACTTTCTTTATTTTTTCCATTTTTTATCTGTCTTAATTTTCCTTCAGTAGTCACATAATTGATTCTAGTCTGAAAGGTTTAACATACTCTTTGTCTGAGAAACATAATGAGCCACTGCTTACAGGAACAAATTGCCATTTTTTTTTAAATGTCATTCATTTTATTTAATTACTCAGAGTGCCTAAAAATGCTGAAATTCTTCTTGACCATGTCCTGTTTCTAATTGGTAAATAAAATAGGAATGTCTCTTTTCAAGTCAAGTCAATATTTTACTGTCATTCCAAACGTATATAGCTGACACAGTACACAGTATACAGAACCCTGGTGCTACATAAAACAAACATAGAGCTGCATCACACCACACAACATAGAGCTACAAACAGAACATAGAGCTAAGGACTAAAGTAAGTTGTTCTAGCCACATAAAGTGCATCATGTGCAACCTAGTGCAAATAGTGCAGACAAAAGACAGACAACACAATACAGTGTAGGGCAGATACACAAAACACAAAATATCACTGCTAGTAAACTCACTGTATAATGTGTTATACAGTACAACATGCAAAACAGCATATAAAGAGTTATAATATAGTTATAATAAAAAAAATCATATAAAATGGGTGGTGATGAAGACATGGATGTGTGTAAATTAAAATGAGTATTAAGTGCATGTTTGTGTTCAGGTTTGTAGCAGTTCAGTAATACATAGTTGAGTGAGTGTGTGTGAGTTTCAGTTCCATTTTAGTTCTGTGTGTTTAGGAGCCTGATGGCTTGAAGGGAAAAAACTGTTGCACAGTCTGTATGTGAGGCCCGAATGATTTGGTACCTCTTTCCTGATGATAGAAGGGTAAAGAGTGTGTGTGGATGCAGCATGTGGTGTAAATGTCCGTGATAGAGTGGAGTGAGACTCCAATGATCTCTGCTGTCCTTATTATCTTCTGTAGGGTCTTGCGATCTGAGATGGTGCAGTTCCTAAAGCAGACAGTGATGCGGCTGCTCTCAATGGTCCGTCTGTAGAATGTGGTCAGGATGAGGTGGGGGAGATGGGCTTTACTCAGCCTTCTCAGAAAGTAGAGGTTCTGCTAGTCTTTCTTGGTGATGGAGCTGGTCTTGAGTGACCGGGTGAAGTTCTCCGGCAGATGAACACCAAGGAATTTGGTGCTCTTGACGATGATCAATCAATCAATCAATGATCAGTGGAGAATGGCCGCTCTGTGATCAAAAGCCACTGTGCATTGCTACACAGTCATAGGTCAGCAGATTGAACAGCAATGGGCTAAGCTCACATCCCTAAGCTCACAAGCCCCAGTGCTTAGTGTGGTGTTGCTGGAGATGCTGTTCCGATCCCAACTGACTATGGTCTCCAAGTCAGGAAGTCCAGGAGAGGAGGCAGATGTTCAGGCCCAGTAGGCTCTGCTTCTCAATCAGGTGCTAAGGGATGATGTGTTAAATGCTGAACGGAAATCTGTGAACAGCATTCGTTCATATGTGTCCCTATTGTCCAGGTGGGAGAAGGCCAGATGGAGTGTCTTCTTTCTCTCTCTCTCTCTCTCTCTCTCTCTCTCTCTCTCTCTCTCTCTCTCTCGTAAGCATGCCCCTGAGGTTCCAGTGACCAGTGTTCTTGTCCTTCCTTCTCTTTGGATATGCCTGGTTCATCCTGTTGTCCTACCTCTGGATATAGTCCTTCTCAATTGAGACCACTCTGTGCAGCTGGGGATGGTTCCACACCTACTTCCTAAAGATCCATGAAGCCACTGACTGTAATTAACATCCACAGTCTACTATAATGGCTCAGGACCAAAGGTTGCATTTACACACCTATTACTGCACACTTCAACAATGGGACTTCTCTCGAGGTTTCTATCTCATACATCTCAGGGAGTTTTCCCTTGCCACTGTTGCCACTGGCTTGCTCATCAGGGATAAACAATAATAAGAAACTAACTTATATGCAATAAACTTACACATTCTATTATATACCCTTATAAACGCTTTATCTGTGTAAAGCTGCATTTAAACAATGTCCACTGTAAAAAGTGCTATATAACATTTTAAATTTGAGGGTCGTAGCAATGACATCATCCGTAGATTAGTTTGGACGATACACAAACCTCATGACAAGCCTCTCGAATCACTTCATCACAATGAGTGTGAGTGCGACAGGACAATAATCATTGAGGCAGGAGACTGAAGACTTCTTCGGCACAGGGACGATGGTTACTTTCTTTAGGCACATCGGAACAACTGCACTGTTCAAGGAGATGTTTAAGATGTCAGTAAAGGCATCTGCTAGCTGTTCTGCACATTCCCTGAGCACTCTGCCAGGAATGTTGTCTGGTCCAGCAGATTTCCGTGGGATTTTTCCTCACTTCAGCTGTGGTTAGACAGAGCAACTGGTCGTTGGGAAGAGGCTTGGTCTTCCTTGCCGCTTCATTATTTTGCAGCTCAAACTGGGTGTAGAAATTGTTCAGCGCATCTGAGAGGGAGGCATCACAGTCTTGATCACCTGGATGCCCTGCCACAGGCACAGAGTGTCTCCACTGTCCTAGAAGTGGCGGTGGATTCTCTTGGCTTGTGTGCGCTTTGCCTCTCTGATGGCTCTGGACAGTTTGGCCCTTTTTGTTCTAAATACTTTCCTCTGTTCTGAAGTCAGAGTTCTCTAGACTTTATTAGCTTAAACACCTTTGCGTTATCCACGGCTTCTGGTTGGAGCGTGTGGTAATTATCATGAAAATGGTCACACCATCAATGCACCTGCTGATGTATCTGGTCACTGACAATTCAATTCAATTCTTTTTTATTTGTATAGCGCTTTTAACAATGAACATTTTCTCAAAGCAGCTTTACACGTATAATGTGGTGATAAAAAAGAATAAGATGTTCTTTATAAGCGTAAGTTTGTCCCTGATGAGCAAGCTGGTCGCGGTTGTGGCAAGGAAAAACTTCCCGAGATAGCATAAGGAAGAAACCTTGACAGGAACCAGACTCAAGAGGGAAACCAGCCTCATCTGGGTGACACCGAATGTCCATTTATTACAGATAAACAATGTTGCGGGGTGCAGTGATGGTGATCATAAACAAACTGTAGTCATGAGTCAGTGTAGCAGACTGTTGACATAAACTACAGTCCAAATACATCTTCAAAGCTCCCATTCTACTCCGGGAATTTCATGGAACCACCCAAGGCGTTAATGAGAAACCGTCCCCAGCTGCACAGAGTGGCCTCCAATCGAAGAGAACACTATCCAGAGGCAGGCCTGGACGGAATGGAAAGCTCCACAGAGGGAAGAGGGGCAGGAACAGTGATCACTGGAACTTCAGGGGCATGTTTATCTTGACCAAGAGAGAGAGAGAGAGAGAAGAGGGGTGACAGGAAGAAAAGGATATGGATTATTATGTGTCCTTATTGTTGTATGAAAGTTAAATACACTGCGTAGCTGGGGACTCCGGAAAGACTCGCTATGGCAGCATAACTAAAAGGGAGAACCAGAAAGTAACAAAGACATGAGGGATCTCTGGGACAAAAGACGACCCACCACACCACCGTCAACCAACCTGAGTGAAAGTGTGAGAGTGAGGGGATGACAGCATACAAATATCCCACTCTATATCCATGATCCCTCCAGATTGCTCCTTTACCTAAGAAAAATCTACTGATAAAAGTCTTGACTTGAACACTGAGACTGTGTCTGAGCCCCGAACACTGATTGGAGGCTGTTCCATAACTGTGGGGCTTTATAAGAGAAAGATACTGTGACGCGAGACCGTTAAGTGCTTTATACGTCAGTAGTAGTATTTTATAATAAATGCGAGATTTAATTGGGAGACAGTGTAGACTGATTAAAACAGGGGTGATGTGGTCATATTTTCTAGATCTAGTGAGGACGCTTGCTGCTGCATTCTGAACTAACTAAAGCTTATTTTTGCACTTACTCGAACACCCAGACAGTAAAGCATTACAGTAGTCTAATCTCGATGTAAGAAAAGCATGAACTGTTTTTTCTGCATCCTGTAACGTCATCATATTTCTAATTTTAGCAATACTTCTAAGGTGAAAGAAGGCAATCCTGGTAATATTATTCACATGAGCCTCAAAGGAAAGACTAGGGTCAATAATCACACCAAGGTTTCTCCTCCAAGTTAGTGAAGTCACCATTGGTTGCAGCCTCCCTAAACATGTCCCAGTCAGTGCATTTTAAGCAGTCCTGAAGAGCAGAGATGCTCCTACTGGCCAGGTTCTCACCTGCTTTCGAAATTGGTTTTGAACACCTGTTAAGTGGTCTGAAAGCTGGGATCAGCATAACAGAGATGTGGTTTTAATAGCCAAGGTGGGGTCGGGGCTTCGCCCAGTATGCACCCAGGATGTTTGTGTAAACACCATGTTTTTCCTTCTGGTTGCAATGTCCACATTCTGATAACAATTTCCATTCCTGAATCTTTTTTAAATTAGTGTTCATGAAGTATAGTATAATTTAACAGGTTTAGAGGAGAGCATTGATTGTCCTCATTTGTATACAGAGAATGCAGCAAAGTGGTGCAGTGCATCTTGGTGCCGTATCACAGCTCTAGACTTCCTAGGATTGTGCAACTGCTTGTTGCATGTTCTCCTTGTGTCTGGGTGGGTTTCTTTCAAGTTTTCTAGTTTCCTTCCACCTGCAAAAAAAAAAAAAAAAACTGCTGGTAGGCAAACTGGCTACTCTAAATTACCCTGAGGTAATTTGTATGTTGCTCTGCTATGGAGTGATGTCCCATCCAAGGTGTATTACTGCATAGTGCCTAGTATTCTTGGGAGAGGCTCTGAGAAGATGAATAAATAAATGCAAATAGCCTAGAGGCACTCAAGACTGTCTATTGTTGCCTCCGATTTACAGGAGAGAGCCTAATCCTGCCCTTTCAACCTTAAGTACTCACTCTTGAGTAAAACGTCTACAAAAGTTTAAAATTTAATTGACCATATATTTGACTCAACATAGAAGAAATGCAAAAAAAATTACATTTTAATAATCGTAAGCCTTAAACTTTTACTTTATGAATGTGTAAGATGCACAACAAATCATACTTATTTGACATAAGCAAACAATAAAAAAATGACCCCTAGAAATTTTTTTGTGTCTGTTCTGTTCATTTCTATTTACTCCATATTTGGAAAAGATGATTTAGGATGTTAAGCAGCTTTTTTCTCATGTATTGTAATATATCAGTATCACAATGTATAGCAATATATTCTCAATGTGGTGCTTTGGTCTGTATTGGGCATTCCTACTGGGCAATAAAACATGTGTTATCAGAGCTGCCTATTTAACAGTGTGATCATCAGAGTAAACACACAGGAACAGAGATGAAGTGTGACATTTCCTGACGAGTCTGCTCGGCAGGCCTAAAGTGACACAGCGCACAACGTGTTGGAAGCTTCAAAAAATGCCACTTCAGATGTGGAATCAATTTGCATTTCCCCAGAGCCGGGCTAACACACGGCTGTCAGACGAGCCTCCAGATCAGCCGTCGATAATGATGTTATGGAAGAGGCTTGCTGAGGGGAAGAGAGATCAAATTCAGAGATTGACGCTATAGGTTTCAAATGATTACCCTCCACTCTGTGTGTGTGTTTGTGTAGGTTTGTGTGAATTTTTGCACTGGGTTAAAAAACAACAACATTGCAACGTGTCATCTATGGCATTTTAACCACAGATGGAAGAATAGAATAATTAAAAAGAGAAATGTAAAAATAAAAAAAGCACGGGAAAAAACAATAACCCAAGCCGGCGTGACTCCGCAAGACCCTTTTCTATATTTAAGATGACCTACAATAAAAAGAAACACTAAGTATTACAGACAATTAGGGATTTCCAAATAGTAATTAAGGTATTAATGAGAAACCAAACTGTCAGTGTTAAGAGCCGAACGGCTCCAACGTCTTAATTTATTGTTGTAATTAAAATGTTACTTTGATAGTCGACTAGTCGAGAAAAAAAAAAGAAAAGAAAAAAAGGGTAATTGCCACTGAATTAGAAACAGAAAATTGTGTCACTACTTAGATCAAGGAAAAGAAGGATTATTAAGACATAGCTTTTAAGTAATGGCCCAGTCTTGGATTTCATGACATTAATGAGGATATTTATTGCATAGTGGCAGAAGTACAGATATCAGCTATGATCAGCACATCATTAAAGTTGGCTCAGAGCTGGATATCACCATGGTAAAGGGTAACTACATGACACTTTGGGAAAATGTGGAGCCACCAAGAGATGATGGTCTAGAATGCTCCATTTTAATGTTGCGTGTGGTTTTGTGTGTGTTTTGAGTGAGTATGTATCTTTTTGTGTGTATGGGGTGCTGTCGGTGGGGGTGGGGGGTAGAAATGTAGTGTATGGATGCGTTTTTATGGCTTGCATTGTGTCCCTATTTCCTAAGTGTGGTGTAAATATAAGTTAAGACAAATGGTGGGAGATGACCTCTGAACCATATCGCTGCATGCTTGTTAGCTGCATGCTCACAGGTAGATAGATGGAATGGGAGAGAGAGAGAGAGAGAGAGAGAGAGAGAGAGAGAGAGAGAGAGGCGAATAGGTAAGGGAATGAGTGAGAGGAATAGAGAGAGCGAAATGCACCATTTCTAAGCTGGAATGGGGAAAAATATCGCACAGATCCTTAACAGCAGCCAGGTAGACTGCAGATGATCTCCTCCATCCTTGGTGTTCTCCTGCTGTTCACAAACCTAAGCAGTCTGACCCAGTGACCCTCACTCACACACCTCTTCTCCACCGTGATGGACAGATGGAGGGAGGTGTCAAAGTTCTGTGTTTTAGAACTTTACGTGGCACGCTGCAAGTGCTAATTGGAGGTGGGGAGTGCTGGCTTGGCAGAAGGCCTCAGTCAACTATTCTCTCTTTCTCTTTCTCTTACAGATACACACAGCTAGAAAAGCTATTATTGTTCTTGACCATGTCCTGTTGACAATAAGTAGAAAAATATGATTGTCAATTTTTTTCATAACTACATCTTCTCTCTCTCTCTCTCTCTCTCTCTCTCTCTCTCTCTCTCTCTCTCTCTCTCTTACACACATACACACACACACTTACATTATACACACATTATAAGTTAGTTCTGTATGAAGCCAGACTGCAGCTCCAATGACCTCAGTAAGGAGGATCTTAGAGCTTCTCTTTAACATCAGTTTCAGATGCTTTACACTGCATTAATACATTTATATATGAGACACTAGGTCTTCATCTCTGGCCTCCTTTTTTTTTCATTTTGGCATGTTATCATTTAATCTTTTCACACCTCATCCTCTTAATCTCGCAGTTTGTCTTTCTTTTGATATTTACATATTACTTCTATAGTAAGAGATTATTTAAGAGATATAAAGAGATTCAAATTACAGTACTATTGAATCTTCTAATCAATGAAGAAACACTTGGGCACGTAGATTGCACCACTGATGAAGGACTTGTCTCGAACTTCACACACATTGCATTTTAAATGTAAGTAAATAATGTGTGTGTTTAAGCATAGGGAAAAAATTAAGAACTAACACCCAAAAAGATGTGGTTATCAAATATGGTGATTTATATAAATCATTTATATAAAAAAAATACACAAGCTTACTGAAATATTAAGTGCAATAGATTCCAATAATAAAAATATTTTTTACACATTTAGTTCTGGTTTTATAAATTATATTTAGTAAGTCTTTGTAAAACCACAGACTAATTTGACACCATTGGTGTCACCCAAATGAAGATGATTTCCCTTTTGATTCTGGTGTCTCTCATGGTTTCTTCCTTATACTATCTAAGAAGGGGTTTTCCTTGCCACAGTCACCCTAGGCTTGCTCATTAGGGATGAAAACACCTCAATTTAAATATAATTGAATTTTGGTCTTCTTACATTCTGTAAAGCTGCTTAATAATGTACATTGTAAAAAGTACTATAGAAATAAAATGGAATTAAAATGTAATTAATTCACAATGCTCCACAGTAGAGCAAATCAATCTTATCCTCTTATTCAGGGTACAGGCATTAAGAAAAATCTGACCTAGTCTGAACAGGTGTAAATAAGCTCAATAGTACACTATTGTACAAATGTATGTAATGGCATAGAAATCGTAAATACTAAAGATTCATGAAAATGAAAATTTATTTTCTGCGGTTAACATTTTCACAAACATTTCTCAGAATTACAAGAGAGACTATAATACTAATAATTAATAATGAATCAATAATATCTAGGTATAACTCCAAGTAAGCCTTTGGTAACGTTTATGCACAGAGAATATATATATAAAAAACCGACTGAGTGAGAGGAGATGAGAGAACAAGAAAGATCCAAGCGTGTTAAACTTGCAGCCTGCCTTCATCAAGAAAATGGGAATAACGAAAATAGCAGAGCCTGTTAGTGGTCCATTCAAAGTAATAACAGTTATTGTTTACTGGTGGGCTTCAGACAGACAGATAATGAGCTGTATTAGTTTTAATGGCCAGAATGAGAGGGGGTATGAATATATTCACAGGACAAGCAGCACAAGGCACAATCTGCAATCAATAAGGAACGGCCTCTCTCTCTGTCCCTCTGGACTGGCATTAGACGGCTCTCCGGATCTCAAACAATGTGGATGGATTACATCGCAAAAAAAAATCATAAGATACAAAATGGAATAAATTATAAATAGACAAAAAAAAACTTCAACTAATCTTTGCCTGCCTCTCATAACATGGGGTATATGCATATGTTATCAGCCACTAACATATGTTTTCGCCCCCTCTGTTCACACACACACACATACACACACACACACACACACACACACACATGCATTAGATGGTGTGCATGGCTTGTTAGATGTAAGGAGATAAAATTTAGCATAGTGCTCCCAATTAGCACAGCAGTGACCATGTGCTGCCTCAGTCTAATGTCCTCTCCTGACAAGAGGCTTGGGCAGACACAGCTTGCAGTGCTGTGTATGTGTGTGTTGTGTGTGTGTCAAAATGAGGCTTTAGAGAAAGAAGGATAGGGGTTGAGAGGAGGAGAAGGAGGAGGGGAGTGGAAGGATGAAGAATGGAGAAAGAGGGATGAGCAAAAGAAAGAGCACAAGAAGAGAGATGAAATGGCTTAAGCATTCATTTTGAGTAGAGAGACAGGTCCTATTAACATTTAACAGCATTTGTGCAACTTGGTGCGGAGGTTATGATGCAAATGAGGGAGAATTAAAAGTGGCCAGGGGTTTGGCATTGATGGATTGCAGTCTGGCAATGTTCACACTTCCCAGTGTCCATCAGAGGCGATTACTATGTAATTAAAGCTTATTTCTGGACTCTCTGCTGCATAATTACTTTGTGAATGTAGCCATCATCTAAAAGCTAGCAAAAAAAAAAATGTTTCGGCGTTTAGTCCGGCAGTCATTTTCACCAGCTTGTGTCAGATATAGCCATCAGACAGTGGAAAAAGAACTGTCACTTTTAATAAGAGGCAAAAAATTAAATGAAACACTATGCTTATTATGGAAAAATTAGGCTTTTAAGAATCCTTTCTGCTATTTGCATAATTTATTCTTTTTTATTCCTTCTTCTCTCTCTCTCTCTCTCTCTCTCTCTCTCTCTCTCAGTCCAAGCTTTAGGCAATTTCCCTCACATTTAAATAGATTGCACATTTAAGGCTACTTAAGGAAAATTATCACTTTGCATATTTTAATTGTTATGAAGGAAGTGATTTGAGAGAGGTCTGTGCCTCATCTTCTTGAGCGGAACTCACTCTGTGTGTGTGTGTGTGTGTGTGTGTGTGTGTGTGTGTGTGTGTGTGTGTGTGTGTATGATTTGAGCACTGGACGCTGTGCTGTCGCAGATAACCCCCAAGTTCACACACATCCACTCGACTTTCATCAGAATGCTAATGAGGAAGCTAACGCTAGGACAAAAAGATCTCTGATATTTACAAAATAGGCACTAATAACTGGAGTGTGTTTTTTCTTTGACACAACTTCTGTTTCTCCTGCATTATTTTGTACTTGGTAAATTTGTTTTATTTGTAAGGAGAATGAAGGAGAGCGTTCTGGACACACACAAATCAATTTAATGGATATTACACCAGACACAGTGTTTAGTCTAAGTTTGTTTCTTATTTGGTGTAATGTCTGCTTAAATGATGTGTGCTTTTCCACTTACAAAATAGATCACGGGACACACATTCATATGTGTAATTGGCGTGTAATGTTAATTTTCCCTTGAAGAAGAGGTAGAGAGCTATGGAGTAATTCACAGTGAAGTTCAGGTGGATACCAGCTACAAACAGAGAGGGAGCTGTGTGTTAAGACAACAAGCATTCATTTAGTATTAAGAATGTAATGTCCATATAGAATTAACAAAATCTTTATACAATAATAACGAATATGGATTTAATATGGATCACGATTTGATACCAAGGATGAAGAATAGAAACAAAAATGAGTTAGACAGACAGACAGACAGACAGACAGACAGACAGACAGACAGACAGATAGATAGATAGATAGATAGATAGATAGATAGATAGATAGATAGATAGATAGATAGATAGATAGATAGATTGGAGTTACCCTATTAAAATTATAATAAGTTAAAACGCTTGATTAATTTATATAAAATGTTCTACATTTAATGAATAAAAGAATGTATAAATGTATAAAAGTCTTAAATTTCATTCAGATAATTTACATTAAACCTTAATTTAATAAAAAGGGTGAAAGGAAATTATTGTTTCTGTATAAAACCTACTCATTCAAATTATAAAACAATCCGAAGAACATTTTCTAAAAACATGATTCCATGCAAAATCATCTGCTCTCAACAGAAGGAGAAAAAGAGTTAAACTACAGTACATCATCAAACTTTTTTTTTTTTTTTTAGCTAAATTCACAAACGTAACATGGAAATATAATGGAGTAATCTAAAAATCTGGCTGATATGAAATAAAATCTTAATTATAAAAGCTTAATTATGTAACCAGAGTGTACAAATTAATACGGTTTAAAATGTATCTTTATAAAAAAAATTGCACCTATAGAAACATGAGAGATGTAAAGAAGCTATTGCTCTAATGACATGTAATTTGTGAAAAATGGGGAGAATGCTTTGGACTGTCATTCAAAAGCCTTGAATTGCACCTAACTTTCAATTGCTCAGGGAATGTATAGTATACATATTTTATATTAGATTTTATGTTGCTCCTAAAATACCAGTACAAACATGCTTGGAGAAAACAAATCTTTAATATAAATTAAATAGATTAAACCTAAATTGACTGTTTTAAAGGAATAGATTAATTTATTGTAAATAATACTGAACACTCCTTACTGGTATTTAAAGAAATGTAGACCAAGAGTCATTTGGGAATCTGGAATACATTATCTCACTCCGTCCAGATAATGACCCAAATAACCATCTCATTTAAAAAGATCAAAACTGCTTCAACAAACAATTTGAAAAATTGTACTAATCTCTATGCTACCTGTCTAATGTGACATGTAATAATATAAAATGTATTTGAAACAATGCCACATTTCAAATATGCAAAATTAGATTTCTTTAATGCTCTGATTTTCTTGAGGTAAAAATAATTTAGTAAGTGATTAAGCACAGGAAGAAGAACCTGATGCAGAAGTAAAGGTTGAGACATGAAGTTCTCAGCAGCAGACCAGTAAATGCTTATATTTTAATTAGCATCGAGCCAGTCATCCTTGTATTATGAAAAAAGCCATTAAAATATGTTTGTGTACCACAAATATCTAGCACACCAAAACAGTATATAATCCCTCAATGCACAATGTAAACACTACTGTATGTGCTTCACTACATAGCAAAAGACTGATATAAATGTGAACACAGAAGAAGACACCTTGACAAAAGCAAGCAAGAAAAAGAAAAAATCTCCCATTGTCATCTCTTCATCTGCGGCTCTGATAACCTTTGTGTTTGTGATTGTGCTGGAGCATGTTGGCGGTGTCTCTGAGGGGAACCCTGCTGAATTGCATCCATTAGGAGAGGCTTCTTTTAATGTGCACGACTGTGGAAATGACACACAGCCGATCAGAAATGAAACACCGACAGGCTCCAAATGCACCTCGTTCCCAGTGTTAATTGTACAGCAGCAACCTACGCACAAAGCATCTACTACATAATTATGCCTTCAACGTGGAAAATCTAAAGCATTAATGTCTTATTTATACAAAAATGAAAGGAGAACAAAAAAAGACTGATGAAACTAACTGTTCAATAAAGTCGACTTGCAAGATGATACACAGTGAGAAAGTTTTCTGAAAAATGTTTAGATGAAGAGTTTTGGGGGTAAACTAAGTGATTAAAAACTGTAAATAAATTGTCTTCTAGAAATGAACCCTAAACCTTTTTCAAACCAGTAACGCACTAAACCAAATTTGGAAGCCTTCATTCTTAATTTATGGAGGTTTAAAGAAGCTGTAGTTCAAAATATAACTTTAAATAACACACACAAATATCTCTATTTAAGAACTCCAGTGCTAAGATACTGGTGTATACTGGTGATGCATGCATGTGCCAATCAAACCACTACCTCACATATCTAAGGTTTAAATTCCTCAAATGTTATCAACCAGGCTGAAACTTTGACCTTCGAATTCAAGGTCATGTTATTTGACCACTGCTATGGGTAAAGTTATAATTACCTTAAAATAATAATGTTAAAATTACCTTTTTATACAGCAGTTTACTGTACTGTAGTTCAACTTCGTAGTTTAAATATAATGTATATGTGCATTATGTGTATGGCTATCACAAATTTACACATTTGCACTTGCAGTTTTGTTTCTTTAATTTTCTGATATCCTGTTAATACTGAATGTTAAAATCTGATTTTATTTTTATGTTGGACGCACTGTGTAAATTAAAAGCATCATACTCTTTTGTACATACTGTGAGTACTGTATATTTAGCATGTTGGGAAGGAGACTCCAGTGCCAGTGTTTTGCAACAGTAAAGCTGTAACTATATCTAACTATATGTAACTATAAATAAAACTGTAACTTTTCCAAATTACAATGTTTTTTTCTGTTTTGTGTTTTTGTTTAAACATGTTACACTGGAAGTTGTTTTAGTCTTATTAGTTTTAACAAAAAGGATAAAAAAAAGAGGTGGGCATGGGAACGACTGTTCCCTTATAACTGTTACAACATACAGTAAGTGATTTATATAACTAGCTCAAACTTGCATGTTTTAAAATATTAAATGTGACTATAGAGGAATGAAGTGTATAATCTGTTGCTAATTAATAAATAATAAACGATAAAGATCGTTGGAAAATAATCACTGGAATGTTATTGGAATTATTGGAATGTCGCACTCACTAAAATGTTTCCTTACAGGTAAAAGGTCCTACAACAGAAAGTACTGTAAGTTCCCCATATGCTTATTACATTATGTATTACATATGGTGGATGTTATGATAAATGTTTATTGTACAGTGTATAGGTCTTTCTCAAGAATGCCTTCTTTTTCATTTAAACTTTGCATTTTAATAAATCTTTCTCACACAACAAATGATTAGCAAAAATATAACCTGTGTGCCTCATTTGCAACAATTATAATGAATCTTGGATACAACAGGTATAAAACAAAACAAAACACATACACTGGAATTTCAAAAACATGTTAATGAACTTTTATTATCCTTTTGCCCCTATGAATACATGAAAATACATTTACGTCGACTGCAATTATGGCAATACTGTACATACACACACATAGAAACGTTATGTGGTGTTTTTTCCCCAAAATGTTATATCAACAATGTACATTAAGTACACATATGTGCGAGTGTAGCTCATGTACAAATACAAGATATGAAATGTAATTACATTTCATATAGAATTTTCATATATAAAAATGCACACTTACACACTTAATGATAAGTGCACATACATACACGCACGCACGCACACACAGACATACACACATTCACATGCACACTACATTTCACAAAAGGAGTAAAGCGATTTTATTATAATCCAAAATCTGAATCTGCATTTTCGAGACCTTGAAGAAGACCTATACAGCCCACAATATCCTTTACCCCTTGAGGGTATAATTTTATGTTTTTTTAAGTAGATTCCAAAGTGTTTCAAAGTTTTGACTGTGTGCAATATCTTTATCAATGCTCTTTTGGGTGTCTTATCATTTGCCCAACTACTAAAATGCACATTGTAGGGACAGTCTTTCTGAGGTAGACTGCTCAAGTTCAAGGACAATCTTTTTTTACCCTTTTTTTTTCCTTTTAAAATGTTTCTTTTTTTGCCTTTTATACAAATGCATGACATTCAAAAAAGACAGAACAAAGGTACTACATGTGTGTATGTAGCAATGAGGTAGAAATGGTTATAGAGATCAATGTCTGAAATAGAAAACTGATATGACCGCAATGGCTAGAACAGTGCAGAAGAATGCAGGACAAATAAAATACATACAGGGACCGAAAAAAAATGCAATCATTTGTGATTGGTTTGTATTTTGAGGTGGTCAAAAATGGTATGCTTTAAACCATTTTGTAGTATATTTCACTAAAGTAGTTTTGCACATCATGATTTTGTACACAGCAGTAATTAGGGGCTTTCACAATAACCTCCAAGTCATGAAGGATCTGTTCATTTACAAAGGGATGTTGTGAAAGTGAATGTCGATGGATCATTCATGCAGCAGAAATTATAATTAATAATACAAATAATACAAAATAATTATTCACGAAATGAGTGGCTCAAAAGCACCAGTGCAGTTTTGCTTAAGCACGCACAGGACTTTATTATCGTGAATGTTGAGATAAATGTGGAAATCCACACCACTAAAATAGAACAGGGCAAACTTGTATGATTTTTGTATATATATATATATATATATATATATATATATATATATATATATATATATATATATATATATATATATATATATATATATATTTACATACACACACTTTCATTTTAGACATGTCTGTTGAAAAGCCACTTGACTGGATTTGGAGTAAATTGGTTATTTGCTTTGGTACAAAGAAGATGCTTTCAGACCAATTACTTTAAACCGAAAGTGCATTTCACAAATGAAATTGTAACATTTACTCTAATGACAGGACCGATCGAAATCTGAAGGCGTTCTTGAGGACAGACACCAAATATGTTTTCACTACGTTTCATAATCACATGATTAATGGAGAATGGTGTAATAATTTTACATTGTACAGCTGTTGAAAACACTAACTAGATGTCTATGCATGACTGTTTATGCATGGACAAATCACATATGGATTTGGTGGAAGAAATGCTAGATCCATCCACTAAGCACCAGTGACAGAAAAACACAGCAGTTTTTGAAGTGAAAAAGGAATTATGTCAACACTTGAGAACAAATGACATCCTCAACAGCATTATGTAGTAGATGCATGCAATAAGGGCCAAGGATAAACAGTGAGGGGGGGAGAAAACAGAACAGCCATCCTATGAGCATATGCAGGCTTCTTCTTCAGTGCTGTACAATGGCAGCTCTACAACACTCCACTCACTAGTGCTTCACAAAATGGCAAACATGAAATGCTCACAGGATAAAAGGGGTGGTGAGAGTAAACAAACAAGCAAACACAAACATATATTCAACACAAGGCCTTCTTTGACTTTTCCTCATGTGCTATAAACACAGGTGCAAGCTTGTTTCCAGTGCCCCCAGTGGTTCTGCCCAATCATGTAAATAGCATTGACTGTTAGTAAAGAAATAAAAGCTGCCAACTGTAGAAACTGGAACACCAAAAGGGGAGCACAATGACTAAAGAATCATGCCTTCTGAGTGCAACACAAAACTTTGGGAGGATACGTATGGAGGGAGGCTGCGTTATGTATTGTAAGAAGAATTGCACAGACAGTGTCAGTCGCATTTGTTAAATCTTTTGAGCAGCTAGTTTTCGAAACAGGTCTTTCTTTTTGTTGAGAGAGCCTAGAGAGTTAAGGACTTCAAGCTAACCTCTTTAATTTTTGCTTTGAAAGAAAACAGTGATGAACTGAGGTAGAAAAGAACACAGGTTACACATGATCCTTCAGGATTGTTACAGAAATGACACACAGCAGCAGAACAGGTTTAAAAACAATAATTACAAATAACCAAAGTGTTTTGTCCCCTAAATATAATATGTGGTGATCTTTGAAAAAGTTTTGGTTCACCTTCAATGAGTCTGTCCTTTCTCTTCATTGATCAGATACATGAACATCAATTTCACAAAACACAAATAGTGTGGTCCCCTGCAACTTCTCTTTTGAGCTAAGGCTTTAAATAACCTTTGATTACATAAGCACTATAGAGTCAGTACTGTGCTATGCATGAGGAAAGGGTGCTGTACTTAAGACTGCCACAATTCAGAATTCTTCATTGTTCTTCCTCCTGTTTCAAGCGAATCACAATGGAAATAATATTTAATTTTAACTTCAATATTTGACAAAAGAAAAAAAAAGAAAAATTAACACGTTTTCCCCCCAAACAGTCCAGAAACTATCTGGTTACATTCATAGTCATATCTTGTCATGTTTTTAATCAGTTGAGGTGAGACTTTAAGCTTGATGCAAATCAAAATCCAAACCCAATATTGAGTGCTTTGACACAATCTTTTGAGGTACTGTACAAATCACAATCACTTTCCTGAGGTTTTTTTTTTAAAGCAACAAAAAAATCCATAAATTAGGGTCCAGATTATAAATGCCACAAGAACAAACGGCCTACAGAGCAGACTCAGTTGAGGAATACTGTTGTTTTGTTGTTTTTAGTCTCAGGTTAAAGCTTTTTATATTAGCACATGCCACCAATGTAGATTGTGAGGCAAACCAAACAAAATACAAAATAATAAAGCACCATTTTAGGCACTTTATAGCAACAGAATCTCAAAAACAGCAGAATGATATTTACACACAATGGAGTTTGTCTTTGTGGTTAATTTAGTGACAGTGCACTTCAACAAGTGACGCTCAGCTTCAGCATTGTTGAGCAAAATGGTAGACTTTCTGTTAGACTATGTGCAAAGGGCCTTATATGGACTTAAGCATAGCTATGCATCATTCAGGTCTTTCAGAGCGTCATTCCATTATGTTAATTATGGGTCATCACTAATACCCACCCTTCAATATTGTATATTTCACCCAAAGAATTCTGAATTGTATTCTCTCCTTACAGAAGTAGAAGTCACCCTATATAGCCCCCCTTAAGCTCCCATTTCACTGACTACAACCAAACATTTTGTTCCACTCAGTGTATGTGTCCAGTTCTTTCTGTGATATGCTGGGTTGAATTTTGCAAAAGACATTTTCAAAGTCCTGGTAAGATAGCGACCTCATCTGTCCTGGTATGATTCCGGACAGTTCTGTGCCAGGCATGCTGTGCAAGGGTCCGACAATGGCTTCCTGGCAAAGGCGAACCAGGTCCAACCCAGAGAATCCTTCTGTCCGCTGGACAAGCAGTGCCACCTCTTTGTCACTGAGGCAGTAATTGTGCTGAGAGAGCACCTGACTGATGAGCTGGTGTCGTGCTGAGGTGTCTGGGACTGGGATGAGCAACCTCTTAACAAAGTACCTACGCAGGGCTTCATCTATTTCCTCAGGCTTACTAGTAGAGCAGATGACCAAAACATGGTCCTCTGTTGAGCTGAGCACTCCATCAAGTTGTTGCAGAAGTTCACTCTTAATACGATTCACTGGGCTTTCCTCACTTAGCTGTGGTGACAGTAAGAGATCTACATCACTGACAAATATTACTGAAGGTTGCCGGCAGCGAGCTACAAGGAATGAGGCCTGCACCACCTTCTCACCCTCCCCCAGCCACTTACTAACTAGTGCTGATCCGCTGAGCTGGAGGAATGCAGCACCCAGCTGGCTGGCCACACAGCGTGCCAGCAATGTCCTCCCAGTGCCCTGAGGTCCAAAGAAAAGGATGCTGCGTGGTAATGGTGCCAGGCCACTGAACATATCTGGCCTCAAAATGGGCCACAAAACCTCCTCTTTAATGGTAGCTTTGACTAGCTCCAGGCCTACAATGTCACTCCAGTCCACAGGGGGCATCTGCTGGAGAACCTCAGTTGTGACCATCTCCACCAGACTCGAGTCACTATTTTTCAGCTGCTCCTCGGCTGGGTGGCCACTTGAGGGAACTGTGCCAATGGAATGTGGCAAGTGCTGCCTGTGCTCCTCATTGTGCTCATTCATAACAGGTGAACTAAACTTCCCAAAAGACTCACTTGATCTCACCGACCCCATGGAACCTTTAGAAGATCCATAAGATGGTGGGGTGATGGCTCTGCCAGACTGACTGCTAAATTTACGCTGTTGATCCGAGGACATTGGCTGCTTTGTAGGCTTAAATGGCAAAGACGAGGTGTCAGCATTTCTGTCAAATCCATTCCCTCTGCTTGAGTCAGCAAGATTGCTATCTGGCATTCTGTACATAGGACTCTGAGTTGAGCGCTGTTGGTTGTAACTGAAATTTCCATAACTGGAGTCCATGTCTCCTTGTCCTGTCATGTAGAAAGCTTTTCTTTTCAGTGAGTTGGCTGAGCTGCCGTTCAAAGGTGTTGGTGCAATAGGTGCATGGTTGTGGGACTGATAAGAATAGCCGGGAATGGTGGAGGGGGGGAGTGGAGTTGGAGCTGCAATGCCTGAGGGCAAGTAGGCTGAAGGAGGGGGGGCTCCTCCAGGGCTGTAGCCTGGAGCAACAGATGCCTGGGGGTGATATCCTGTAGGAGGGTAGTTGTAACTAGAGAGGTTAGGCGAACCTGCATTATAGCTAGGCACCAGTGTTGGAGGAGGAGGAGGGGGTGGAGGAGGCTGAAGGAGCCCACTGCTGTGCAAAGGTGAGGGATGTGGGGAGGGTAGAGCTGGGGTGCTTTGCCCACCACTATAGGTGGAATGCAAATAAGTGCCATTGTAGCCAGTCGCAAACTCCTGAGAAGGGATCCCCGAGTGCAGGGCACCAGGCGTGTGGCTCCCACAACTGCTACTGGAGTAGCTGGGTTCACTCAAACTGCTTGCTACGCCTGACGAGCTGCCAATGCTGGCGCCACTGTCTGCTGTCGGCAAAGCAGCTGGCACTACAGCCTTGCTTGCAGATATCACATCTGCGGTGCAGTTCATGGGGTAAATGCCCTCTTGCCATACTTCACTTTCAGATTTGCGTCCATTCAGGAGTCCTGGGACACTCTCTGAATATGAACACAGCAGTGCTCTCTCACTGGGACCTTCCAAGATCCCAGAGTACTTCTCAGCATATTTCTTTAGGAGGTTGGAGGCGGTGAGGGCGGAGATGTCGTCATTGGCCCAGGCATACTGGTAGGTTCTCTGAAGATGCCCGCGATATGCCTCGGCTTTGTGCGCTGGGGAGCGGGTCGTGGATGAGATGTCGAAGTGCTGCTCTGCCCACTGCGCATGCTCTGGGGTCCACTGCATCTTTAAGCCTAAATACCCCAAAAAAACACAAACAAACACCAATGTCAGAAACTTGATAAATAAGGTACAGAGAGAACAGGATCAGCAAAGACCTCAGTTTGTGAAACTCTGCAGAATCAATGATCCAATACATGATTGCTTTTAAACGAAAAGAAAAAAACAGCAAGAGCAACACAAAATATTACTTTCCATTTCCTACTCTGCAGCTCACCTGGAGTGCAGGCTACATATCACAGGCCCTGCTGACAGTTAGTATCGTAGGAGCAGTGCGGATTTGGGCACCAGCACCTGGTTAGCACAGTATAATGCACCTTGCACAGACCGGGGTGACACAGACATCGCAGGTCACTCTATAATCCAACTCTCATCTAAAGCAGTCCCAGACAGTTTCAAATCTGCTTGGAGGAGTGCAGCAAAGCAATCTCCCAGGCAGCGCTCCGCTGCTTTCATCACACAAACCCCACAGCATGGCATGAATTACAACAGCTCTCTGTCTGCCTGCTGCCTCCTAGAGCACTGCTGGCTGGAAAAGGGGAAAAAAACATGCCTCTCTTGTCTTCTCTCTCTCTCTCTTGCTCTCTCTTTTCTCTCTCTCTGGCTCACTTGCTCTCTCTCTCTCTCTCTCTCTCTCGCTCTCTCTCTCTCTCTCTCCCCCTCTCCATTTCTCACTGGCTCTCACTCTCTTCTCTTTCCAGCGTCTCTCTTTTATTGCCTCCAGGGCTCAAAAGCCACCATCAAGTTTAATCCCAAACTCCATCTGCAAACAAAAGTAGTTACATATGCTGTCATCTTAGACTCAGCATGGGATTATCAAAGAGGCATTTACTCAAAAACCAATGAGATGTCACTAGTGCTTCACATACAATCACAGTGACATACACACACACACACACACACACACAACACACACAACACACATAACACAGACTACTGATGAGAGCGGATGTTTGGTGCTGTTATCCAGAGGTGTATTATTGTAACAGACAGAGATCACTAAGCTGAAGCATTTCACAATAGCACCACACATACACAGTCACTCATCCACTAAAAGGGAAAAATCGAATCTAATAGTTTATTAAATTCTCTTAGAATATAACACAAAGCAATGTCTTCTGTAAGTATTGTCATTATGGACAGATGCAAAATAACCCAGCAATGCCACTGGATATCTTAGACTAAATTACACAGAAAAACCCCTGCTGCTAAATTACAGTGTCAAATCTGGAACTGGTGTGTCAGTGCCAGGACACAGCAGAGCTTTTTCTACAGCAGCACTGAGATAAGTGGTGTCCCCAACCACTAACTTATCAGCAACCTGCCCAAACAGCATGCATGTACGCACACACACGTACACACACACGCACACGCACACTAATTAGCAGGATGAGGCTGCACTAATTGTATTAATTTCCAAGGATTTAGGAAAAATTATCTGTTCTATGGCTGCCTGTCAGTCCTGTGACTGAATGGCTAAGAAAAGCTGCAAACGATAAACCAGCATCAACATGGCAGCCATGCCAGGGAGCCTATTATTAACATCAACAGTAAAAAATCCACTTCAAAATAATCACAGAATTATAGAATACTATTACCTCAATTAATCACACACTTTCAAATTATGAGAAAATAACAGCAACATGTCACAGAGTTAGCTGATCCCCGCTTTTGAATTTGTAATTATGCTGTAGTTGTTGCATTCAAATGTGTGCTCCTAAACCACTGCATTACTCACTAAGCTAAGCTTAAAGCCTGCTTACTGCTATGGGACATGTGGTATTCCCACAGCAATCCATTTGAGATGCATGTAAATATTTATCTCGGGGGGAAAAAAGTGCAAGGAGTGGAGAACGTATATTTTCCTTGATGTGAGGATGAGCTTTCATTTCTTTTGTGCAGACTATAAATTGTGTGGTGTGTCCTCCCACGCTGTTAAAGATTACCCTGGGAATTAGATGTCTTGGTAATCTTACACTGTCTGTACATACAATAGCTCATACATTTTTTTTTACTCATCACTCATGTTTAAGTCGCCACTTTAATAGGAACACCAGTTGATCAGTTGCATTATCTGACCAGGAAAATCATGTGGCAGCTTTGTGGTGCATAAACTCATTAAGATACAGGTCAGGAGCTTCTTTTAATATCTTTTGCAGCCCATCTGCATAAAGGATTGATGTATTGAGCTTTCTGACATACTTTTGTGCTCCATATGGTAGTAAGAATTCACTGGATATTTATTTCTAAAGCATATTTATTTCAACCCTATAGACTGTGAAAATCATCAGTTTCTAAAATACTAAATCCAGCACTGATAACCAGTGGATTATTGCATTAATGTGCAGATAAATCCTCTCTCTATATATAGGATGTAGGGGATAGCTAGAATTAGAAATTATGAAAAGCTGAAATTCCCTGCAGTATGCACACAGGGATTTCGAACAATACTCCAACGTCCTATTCTAATGACTTTTTATGAAGTGCGCAACACACTAACAAAAGAGCAAATTCAGCGGTAGCTATTTAGCTATTTAAGTCGAGCAAATTAAAAGGCTCATTCTGACATAAGGCAGAGATGCCTTCAAGAAAACCTTAAAGTCTTTTAAATGAGGCATCAAAGAGATTCAATTACATGGATAACAGGGTCTGAAGAAACACACTGTACTAAATGTCTTTTAAGTGACAATATTTATACACACATTTCTGTCGTTCACACACTGTAAGAGTGCTGTAAAAGTAATGTGGTGCGTGGAAGGATCATAAAAAAAATTGCTTTATACATAATGATTGTGTGATTTGTGGCAGAGGACTAAATGAAAAAATAAGTCCAGCAAAAATGGCAGAAATATGGAGTGAGAGGGAAAAAAAAACCAGGAACAGAAGGGTAGAGAGAAAGATGGGAGAGTGAGACAGAATAAGGGAGCATGAGACAGAGAGAGAAGGGACTGCAGAAGATGAATCATCTCCAGTTTAGTTTTAGACTGCAGCTCCTCCGTGCTCTTCATGCTTCTCCAGCCGGCCTGCGAGCATGGTGACACAACAATAAATAAGGCAAGCACACGGACAAACCTATCTTTGTGGGAAATACAGAAATGTCATTTGTGCTATCTCCATATGTCATACCCTCCACAGCTTCGAGATAGAACATAGAGAAATCATGTAGACAAGATTACTAATTATAATGCACTAAACTAACTTATCTTTACTAATTATAGTGCTTTATCTACATTGTAAACTACAAAATTGCTACACTATTCTTGTTATTTGTGCAATATTTTTATTTGAACATCCTGTCAGACAATGCAATATTCAAGGAATGTAAGAAATTCACAAATGTATCCAATTTCAATGAAAGTTTTCAATACAAAGGCTTCGTTTTGTTTCAACATGTTTGCATCATGCACGGTCTGATCACTGCAACAGTTCATTAGGACTCCATCTTAAAACACCGGCAAAAAAAAAAAAAAAACTTTAAATTAGACGCAACAAGCAATGACTTGCTCATTCGCTTGCTCTCGAAGATGCAACTGACATAATTAGTGCTTGTTTCATTAGAGGATGTCTGAGGACCTCTGCTCGAATTCCACTTGCTGGCTCTTGATAAAGCCCTTTGTTTAATTTACCAGCGTCTGAGAGGCTACCTTTACAGTATGCCTGGCAAATCTAAGATTACACACACCGTCAGAAGTCACTCGGCTAGAAACGTTGGAGCCAAAGGTGTATGGTCAACGGATATAGCCCTATTAAGGCCTCTTTGACACTAAAGCTGTGTCCTTGCACATTATGGCTAATAACAGGTGAGCACTATAGAGGAAAAGAGACTACTATGTGCTAATTACATAATAGGAAGGAAATCATCTTGTGTGTAAATTATTACAAGCTAAAAGCTACATTAATGCTGGAAGAAACAAAAAACAGATTTGTGGTATCCACATTAATTGTATATCCACACGATTAAAGATTCCTGTCTTGCGTCAGCCATTACAAACTGCGGTGTCTTCTTCAAGCATGATGATAATTATGTGCAGTCCGCGCAGGCCTCTAATAGGTGTGTTATTAGCAAGAGTGATCAACAGTAAACCCCCGGAGAGGAAGCTCTGTTACAGCACACTGTTTAATTTCAGACATTGTGATCATGGCCAATGGAACAGAGAAGCTGACCTTTTTGGGAGCTATTAATCTGGCTAGCCTTGGCCGATTTTAAGCAAACAGCGGTGCGCCCGCTCTCTGTCCGTCCAATTTCCCAGTGCGTAAATTGGACTGCCGCTTGCACAATTCTCTATTCATTACTGCGCAGCTGAAAGGAAGCACAGAGGTGGTGGAGTAGTTTTCCTTTCCTTTTTTTTTTTGCTGTGTGTGTGTGTGTGTGTGTGTGTGTGTGTGTGTGTGTGTGTGTGTGTGTGCGTGTGAGGGTGTATGAACGCGCAATGGCTTTGGGCAGAATTCCCAAGCTCCCTCTCGCTCTCTCACTTCCACTTGCTTTTAGGGTGTTGTGCTTGGGGGATGGGATTTCTTTAGGAGCAAGCTGCTGTAATTGAAGCGTGGCCTAATCAGACTCATTACCATTTTGCCCAATTTGCACCACCAAAGATGCTTATTAGGTAACTGTGTTTGATAAAACGCTCTTTAGAAAGCTAACTGTAATGAGCTCTTTAGAGTCGGGTCCGAGCATGATTATGCCAGTGGAAGTGTTTGGCTGAGCTCATGCAGACGCTTACATTTAGTCATGTACAATGTCATAATTAAGCTACACGACCAGGCCTTCCTTAGCACACAATGAACGTGGTTGCAACCGGAGAGAAACTCAGAAAAATATTTATAATTACTGATCATTACGGCCCAGGGATTTTTATCTGTGCATGTAAACATAATTATGAGAGCCTCTGCCTTTTATAATGTGCTCACAGCACACACAGCATGACAAGCGTGCAAATACTGCGGACAGACATTAATTACATTCATAAATAAAAACAACCTCATATTCTTCTAATGCACTGTCCAGATGCATCGCTCTCTCTCTCTATCCTTCTGTCTCTCTTCCTCTGTTCCCCTTGTTCTTTTTTAAGGTGGAGAGGGTGAGATACATTTGTAATTCAATCTCTGCATTTATACGTTATGGCAACAGAAGCCCATTCATCTTACATATCAGTTTAAAACCACTTAAATTCAATTTAGAAATCTATGTCCCGCTCATTCAGATGGGTGCAGAAGAACAGAGGTCACTATTACATTCCTAATATAGTCCAGAATTTCAATGTCTTTTCCTGTTTCACAGCACACCATGGAGATGATAGTGCAAAGTAAGATTTAAAGCATAACTATGCAACAAACAGAAAGTGGCTATTTGTGTGTATGTGTGTGTGGTTGAGGGGGAATTGTTACATACCTGCATCATCTGACCTCCAGGGTACTTCAGAGTAGAGTAATTCAATTAAGCTTTCTAAACACAATTAATCAGCTAATTAGCCTTAAATGTGTGTCACAGGATGAAGTCCACCATCATTTAGTGACTTAGCTAATTGTAATCTAGAGCTATCCTATGAGACAGAAATTATGATAATCTAAAGATCCATAAACACCCTCAACAGGGGTATTTTAGATGACTTTGACATTCGAAGGTTGACACAGAGGAACATACTTTATTAATAAAAAGTAAATGATCAAAAATAAAAATTTTATACCTTTTTTTTTTCGGCTTGAGAGTTTTGCTTATAATTTAAACCAGAAACGTATTTGCTATTTGGCCTGTAGTTGTTTTGCACTGGAAACATACTCATAAAACCATTTTATTCACTGGCCAGAAATTTGGCAAGGAAAAAAAGAAAAAAAAACCCTTTGCCATCATTTTAATATAATAAAAAAAAACCCCTGCATTTCTGCAGTGCACCGACTTTGTCTCAGTTTGTGTCTCACAACTCAGTTTAGAAACTCACATCTAGAGCAAAACACTGCCTGCGACTCATAATACACAGAATAGCAGGTTTGCTTCCTGTAGTTGACTGGGCTAAGAATTTAATCTTTTTCTCACTTTAGTCAAACTTTGCTAGAGATTGATTGGAACTGAACTGACCACCCTTTCCAGATAGGCTCAGACTGCTTATTTATGTATAATTCTAAAAACCTGAATGCATTTCCTGTGCTTTCATTCATTTTTGCCTAAATGAACTGCACTAAAGAAAAAGGAGAACGCACCAAAGTTTAATTAACTTGATATAAACTCTTTGCAGTAACTAAATCTAAATAGCTTTCAGTATCTGTTCAACTTGAAAAGAATTTCATCACTATTCTATGTATATACAATTCATTCATTCATCTTCAGTAAATGCTGTCTCAGATCAGTCAAGGATCTCAGAAAAATCCCAGAAACACTGGGCACGAGGTAAAAATTCACTGTTGATGCTGACTCTAGACTATCAGTAACCATACATGCTCACACATCCACCACCTGAAATGTTTTTGAGGTGATGGGAGGAATCGAGAGGACCTGGAGGAAAACCACACAGACAAGAACAAGAACATCTCCGCACAGACAGTAACCCAAGACAAGTTTCATTATAGTAACTGTGGAACAAACTCCAAAAATCACTACAAAATCTTCACCAGCTTGCTTTTGTATAGAGTGCTCGCCTACTTGAACACGTGTGATTGCAATGATTATGTAGTAAATTGGTCAATGTCAGTAATTTGTGGTTTGACTGTTTCAGCTTTACTCTAGTTAGTCTGTACAGCGGTTAAGTGGCATCTTCCAGCTGTCTGCACTTGACTACTGTAATTAGCACCAAACACACAGAGTGCCAGCTATGCTAACATGAAGCAGTGCTAATGTTTTGTTCTAGCTTTGTAAAGAGGTTCTACAAACACGTTTAGGTTCTTTGACGCCCCTATAGAGTGATTTTATTTATTAGCTTATAAAATGTTATAAAATTGGACCAGACTTTTATTAAACAGAGACAATACCCAAAAACCCTCTTAGAGGAAAATAATGCTTTGATTGCTCATGTTGTGGTTTGTAACTGTAAAGCACAATACCAAAGTAAAATCAGCTCTCTTAGTAGAGACTGTAAGTAATGTAAATAATCACATGCTATGAAACAAGTCAGAATTGACTTTTTATCCATTCAATCGCAGATTGAGGCTATTTTACAGTTTGTAATCAATGTGGAATTGTAATCACGTCTAAGCCTAAAATCCGCTCATATTGATATTATTTAATACAATGCAAACAGAAGTGTGAAAACATGTTTTATAATATTTTGTACTCCTAATTTAATTAGTCTTTCACTGATTCAATGAAACACAAAATGTGCATAGTGAAATGATAGTGTGTGTGTGTATGTGTGTGTGTGTGTTTGTATGAAACGGTTCAGCTGTAAATGCTTCTCCGTTCACATAGTGTATGCTGTGCTCAGATGAGATCTCCTGTATTATTCATGTTCAGCAGAACCACAGAGGACAGTCATCTCCATGGTGGTGTTGTGTTTGTCTGACGCTTGTTTCTGCTAAGTGTTTTCCAAGTAAAGAGCCTGCTTTTTTTCTGCAGCTGAAAATGACATAATACAGACAGAAATGTTGAAAGAAGATCTCAAGTGATAGTGATGTGTGAGCTGTGATGTAAGGCTTTGGATTACCTTGAACAGAAAATGTAAATAATGTAAATATTGCTTTTCTTACATTCTCCAGAATATATGTGTAGGCTTTAACAGGCTTAACAACATGTTGCAGGCTGAGTTTTAAACACATACTTGCTCATGGCTCAGTCAGTTCAAGCTGTCAGTTAGACATGTCCACGCACTGGTGTACACGAGAAGAGAAACTGAAGAAGGTTAATAAGGTGATTTACTTCTAATGTGCCATCTGCTTTTGTCTCAGCAGCACCGTCAGCACGCCACAACTTAACTCCCCATATGCAAGCTTCCATCTCTGTGGCGGCGCCTGTGACAGTGCGTCACTTTTATAGCTAACAGTCACTATGTAAAGACGAGCACACATTGGGCCAGGAGACGTTTGGCAATGAGAGAGAAAGGCGGGAGGCCAAAAGCCAGCAGTGATGGGAGGTGAATTTATACAGGGCACTTATCTTTAATATAGCTGGCATGTCAGTCAAGCAGCCCGTTTCTGGTAGACGAGGCCACTCTTTCTAACTCAGCGTAATATTCATGACTGTGCTGTGAGGGAAGGGCAGCTGTGACAGAGCTGTAATCAGTTCAATCTGCTAAACACTGATTATGCCTCTCAAAGCTGCACTGATACGATGCTCTCCTCTTCTTTCCTTGTGTTCCCTTGGCCCACCCTTCCTCTTCTCTTTCCCCTCCTCTTCTCATCTCCTCCACATCTGCTTAAAAAAAAATATTGTATACCTAGCTAACCTAAAACAGATTTTGTCTATAGAGATTTCAAATATAAATAAAACACAGGAAACAGCCTGCCAGGTGGATAAGAATAGATCAAGTAATGTTATATTAGTTTGTTAATTAGAAAAAGAATCCAGGGATGACAGCAGATGTTGCATTTCAGCTGCCAAATAGTGTAGAATTTCATCAACCTATAAAATCTAAGTGTTTCTTTCTCATGTCGTTTATACACATTGTAATGCTCTCTCTTTATCCATCAATCCAAAGCCAATGAGCTAATTATTTAGCCAATAACCGCACCACAACGCACATTCCACCAATGTTTTTATAAATCATTGCACGCAATTCGCTTTCTGATATTAAGTGGCTGGTAAGTATGGTGGATACATCATATTTCAAGAGTAGACAATATACGTGAACATGACAGCAGGGAGAATAATGGCCATCCATTATCTTATATTGCTTGCAATAATAATTTTCAAGGCCCTCGTTTCGTGAAGGGTCCATCATATGCTTAGCACAACGACTTTCCTACGTAATCCAAAATGGATCTTTAAAGGTCATTAGTAGAAGTGAGGTAACAGAGAGATGTTTCCCTCCCCCTTGCCTCCCTCTTTTTCCTTCCCTCCCTTGTTTATCCCTTGTGTCTCTTCGCATCCCTAAAAAAAAAAAAAAAAAAAAAAAACACATTTAGTGTACTAGGCACGTTTCGTTCATGAACGAATTGAGAATGAAACAGCATTTTATGTCAGATATTTTGTTGTCTGTCAGAGGTTTTTAAGCATCCACGAATTGTGTAAGACATTGCTGCAATTGCACGAGTGCTGAGACTGATCCTCACCCCTTGAGTCAGTGAATCCTTTCAATCTAGGATGAGATTTACTGCTCTCTCCTTCAAGAGATCAGTGTTTGGATCTGCTAATTTTTCAAGTCAAGATTTGTTCGTCTTACATTTAGCAGGTCAGTGCCTTTTTTTTTTTTTTACTTTAAAAAAATTTTCTTTTTACATGATCCGTTTTATCATGTTGTATTCGCATTTGCATCTATGCCAAACACAATTCATAACCCAAAAAGTAACTAGATTTATTTTTTTTCACCTCCGTTATTCAGTGTGTTTAAATATTGAAATTAGTAAATCTTTGGTTATGGCTGAAGCTTGCCCCTCTCTCAGCTGAGTTCGATGATTTTCATTGCAAGCAATATTATTGTGATAGTCTATGTTTGGAAAAATTATTCTTCTAGAGATAAATATCTTGTAAAAAAAAAAAGTACACCATTTTTAAATATTTTTAAATATAAAAAATATGAAATGTATTAAATATTTTCATAGTTTAGACTTATATATAATGTTATATATGATATATAATGTAAAAAATATATTATATTTCCGCATGATCAGGCTGCACCTTTAGGCAAATTGTGTAACTGAATAGTCTGTTTAAAAAAACTAAAGGAATCATTTAACTGACTAATTTAACATTTAAATTACTTATGGGTTACTGACAAGACTCAAAAAATTAATCCGCAAGTACATAGTGCAGTAAATACCAAGAGCATAAATTTGCTTAGAAATTATGGCCTGTCGATGGATAATTTCTGATGATACCCTTCTGTAAATGCTGTTAAAAAGAAGCATGCTGATTCCTTCATGCTTTATCCAGAGGTCTATAAAATTGATTTGTAAAAATATGATTGCACAAGTATTATTAAAACAAATTTAAATTGTATGTATGCATTTTAGTGCACACAACTAAATAAATAAATAAATACTGGTTAATAAATTAACTTCCTAAAGCTACTATTCCAATTCATATTACTCATTTTAATATTACTTTCTCGTTCTATCTATTAAGCACAAAACATTTAAACCTGCCTAAAGCACAGTTGAATAGCCTGAACTCTGCATTGGTTAATTAATGCAGCTGTCTAAATATGATCCTTAGCCTAGATCAATTGCAGATGGTCAAGTGGTCTTTCATATATATTAAATGTGAAATTCTTAAGCACGCCAAAGTCCTTCCATAGTCAAAAATATAAAAATAAAATAAGCTGATGCCTGTAAGCAGTTATCGGCCAATAGTTTTTCTTCTCAAGAGTTAATATGTATATGGAGAGAGAGAGAGAAAGAAGTGATCTCAAAGACATTCACTCTTTTTGGAAAAAATGTGATTGGGTAAATGAGTAAAGTAATAATGCAAGGATTTATCTGGGTTTGACAAGTCAGAATATTACAAACACACTCATGAAAAATTTTGTGTATAACCAAGGTACTGTGGTAGAAACTGTGTTGTGAGGAGCACTTGACCTTGTTCATAACAAAGTCTTCTGAAACTACATAAAAATGACCTATTGAATATGAACACAAAGTTCCTTTCAACCATTTGTCAATGCTTTGAATTTAGTGAACAGAAATCCTACATTTAAAAAATCTAAATGTCCAAGCCTTGGTAATTTAATTTCAATAGAGGAATCAGATATGCTGAAGTGAAGAGTTTCTTCCAAGGACGGAGAATGATCAGAAGCACGGTGAATGAAAAATATCTTTATTTGTTCTTCTGTAAAGGAAGCACGGGCAGCGGACAAAGGCAAAATCTACACCCCTTTTCCATGTTGATCAACTCCTGCTAAAACATATATGTAACAAAGAACAAGGAATAAAGGTCTGCCTGATAATAACCAATTTAAAATGTTTAACAATATGTTCTTTATGCACAACTTCTCCAGCAGTAGTAGAAAACAAAATCTTTTTTTTTTTTTACCCTAAAATGATTTAATTGAATTTAATTCACTAATAGCACAAAGAATGATACACAATACCTTCCCCCAGTACTGATAGTGAAACCTTGAATATCAACAATGAATATTTTCAAGCTTCATTTAAGCTGGCCACCTAAAATGACCAAACTGTCCAAACACTGCTTTCTTGCAGGAAGTAATACAGTCACAGCTTTCAAATTTCTATTTGGAAAAAATATAATAAAGTTGCAAATGCGTCCCATATGCCACAATCTAAAATAAATGAAGTGCAGGCATCAATATATTTTTATTTTCTGCATCATATTCTTGTTTAATATTTCTGCCAAAAAAAAAAAAAAAAAACCCCAGATTGCTAAATTTCAATAATTTCAGTAGTTGTCTTCTAAACTATAAGTATATACTGTAACTATTTAAAATATATATGTATTTGAAATAATCTGAACTATTCACAGCTATAACTGACATTAAATCTTACATCAGTAAAAGTGTTTTGAGCATTTTAACATTTCATAAATCCTATATTAGAGACAAATCTAGCATTCAAGTGTATAGATAAAAAGGAACACCATATAGAGAAAATCTTTACTGATGTAAAAGAATAAATTCATTATTAATGTATGCTTTAGTTCATTCAATACCATTAACGCATTTCACACTTAGATGTTACATTACAGCAACAACAGTAAAACACTCAAAATCTTAGAGATGTCACGTTAAGGCCTCGCCACGGGTGAACGCATACTTGAGAGCTTTCCTGTCCACGAGTGGTGAAAGAGTGTGAAAGTGATCTATTGGTAAGACCTGCATGATGCTGAACTCGTTTTGGCTAGCGAGCGTCCAGCGCTGGCTCGAGTTTTCCAGCAGATCAGAGCAGGCAGCTTGGGTTCCGCTTGTGCATATGAAAGTGAGCTGGCCGGGACTCAAACTCTCTCTGCAGTCAGTGTGTTGAATAATGTATCTCGAGGTGTCACGAGGGCCTCAGCAGCCTTTTCTGAGCCAGATTTAAATGTTTACACTCAATTGAAACCAGCTATGATACATCCCCTCTATTACACACACACACACACACACACACACACACACACACACACACACACAAAAACTAAACATGTACATATATAATAGGCACCTGGCTTTTTTTATGGAACACATGCTCTAGAGCAAGACTGATGTAAATCAGTCTCACATAAATGCAGAGATTACTGATGTTGTACTGAGAAATTTACCGTGTCTGCATTTGTGCTGCACGTTTAAATCATATCATGTTTTCACTGATACATTTTGCAGGTCAATAAAAATGCCTGTCTAACTAAAAAAAAACATAGATAGATATAATCAAATAAGCTATACAGGCATAACCACATGCAGTTACTATATATATTAGGGCTGTCAGGATTAACGTGTTAACACAATTTCATTTTAATGATACAAATAAAAAAAAAACATCTATCTATCTATCTATCTATCTATCTATCTATCTATCTATCTATCTATCTATCTATCTATCTATCTATCTATCTATATATATATATAAATACATACATATTTATAATTTTTTATTACAATATCTGTTTGACCATTTTTATAAAAAATATGAATAAATAAATATAAAAGAGGTGAAAATAAAACCTTCAACACAACACACATTTATTCACTACGTCCTTTCTTTACTCAGATTAAAAACACATTTGTGCACATCAATTAATAACATCCATGTGAAAAGATAGCAAAAGTTCTGTTTGGTGTCTTGATGATTTATGTAATTTAAAACACCATAATTACTTTAAAACATTTACAAGAATATTTTCCCTTCATGCTCTGTATTGAGTATGGTTTCACTAATAATAAACATACATTTGCATAAAGCATCCATATTTGTCTATGCGGATGCTGATTAGAGTATTAACAACTTGAAAAGTTTAATTTAAGGTACATTTTGAACAGATAAAAATGTTCGATTAAGTTGCGATTAATGTGAGTTAACTCATGACAATCATGAAATTAATCGATTGACAGCTCTAGCTCTAATATATATATTGTTTGGTCTAAGCTCGGAAATTTAAATGTTGACTTTGATGCCTGTCTTCTCTAAAGTGTAATAAGAAAATAAATTGAATAAACAAAATAATCGTGGAAAAGCTTTAAATATCCAAAATCACAACTTTTCAGGAGATATGATCATAGTAGTTCACACATTTCTTACAAATTCAGGAACCCTGTACTGTGCATAGGATGGTGCCAAGCCTGGCACACTTCACGTTTGCTGTAAACAAAAATAAAATGGAAAAAAAAAAAATTTCTCTCCTCTAGAATAGCGCTTCTCAAACTTTTTTTTCAGCCAGGGACCCTTTTATCTATAAAATGAATTCATGGACCCCCTCAGTACAGAGTTATTTTTGAGTGTAATCCAAAAATTCAAATATAAGGCACATGTTTGCGCAATCTTATTTTTTTTTTCAAGCCATTAAAATGGGGCGCATTTTAGTTCTTCCACTGACAAAACATGTTAGATACAAGTTCATATTATTTATAGGCCTACATGATTTTAAGTTATTAAGTTGTGGATTAAAACCATTATTTTCAAGTGACTAGTCAAGCAAGTTAATACTATTAGAGCTTGATAATAAATTAAATAGCTATGATAGTGCTGGCTTTTTATTTAGCCAATTCTAATAAAAAAAAGTAAAAACATACAAAAATAAAATGAAATCACAGACCTTCTGACTGCTTTACTGAATCCTGGGGACACTTAGTAAAATGTATTGGGTGTGGTCTAGTTATGGCTGAAGACATCAAAGCAAAATAGACAGCTGAAAAAACCTTGTCTCCATCCTCCTATACAACAGAACATTTCTGAACAAAAATCTAACGCCTGGTTTTAAGCAAACAGATATAATAACACATCACACTAAATTCATCATAGCATTGTTAATGTACTTGCATGTCATCATTCAAATGCAAATTTAAACGTTCCAACCTTTCCACATAATCATAGATGATTTCAGAGCGGATGAGGCGCTGGTGTTGACAGTGCTGCCTGCACTGCCTAATAGCCCATGATGGCGTTCTGTCTGCCTAACACTCGACAGGCGAAAGAGACAAGTGTTTCACATTTGGCATTTTCTTATGCAAAGCAATAATTCACGGGGTCTCGGGCATATGCGCAGCGCCATTGTTCTGTCCAAATGATGCTCATTAAGGCATGACACCAGAGGCCAAAAGACTGCCGAGCCAGTGGAGAGCTCTAAAGCAAGCTAAGCACATCAACAGTGGCTGGAAAGGCCCTGTTTCAGTACTACAGAGAGATTAAATTTAAATTATTCTCTGTCTCTCTCACAAACAAACAAAAAGCAATGTGAGGAGACTTTTTATCAATAAGAGGGAAGAATGAACTCGGGGGGAAAACACAAGTTTATATCAGCATGTGTGAAGAATTTTTTTAAAAACCGAATGATCCATGAGACAGGCATGTGCCACTGAAAGAAGAGATGATTCTGGATTGAATCCTCTCAGCATAAGATTGATGGATGAAATGGATGAGTCTGACATTGTGGGTGTCAGGACATATTTACATTTCTCCATTTTGTAGAAGCTTTTATTTAACATGACTTAGAAAGATTTACAGCCCACACATACAGATCAGTTGGGGATTTAAGGGTCTTGCTCAAGAGCCCAGCATTTCCTTGCTGGAAATCCTGGTCTCTGCTTTCGTACCTAGAGTTAAGGTTGTGGGGTTCAATCTATGGTTGAGGAACCTGAAATACTTAGATAACACTGTCCTGGTCTGAGAACACTACACTTGGTCCACTGTTCTTTTTCTTTGCCCCTCACACAGTCCTTTTCTCTCTCATGTGCACACACAATGTCTCTAGAGATCACTTACACACTTCAGAAGAGAAGATCCCAAGACTATTACCTCTCTGCATGAAGCATAGTTGACCAAACTCCATTTCATCCCCCAAAGGCCTTGTCCCAAAGTCATAATCCTAATATAATAATAATAAAGGATGAAGCTAATTAATCAACTCCACAGATTTTTTTAGCTCCCAAAACCATTCAAGGCGATAAAACAACTTCCTGGCTGGTAAATCTGAAGTAACGCTCTGAAACCTACTGGAAAACTGCCAGATTGTTGAGGTTCTCCAGAACTCAATCACCCCAACCACCTTGTTGTCTAGATCTAGAAAAGCACCCTGATTTGTGAGTCTAGGTTTCTGTCTTCACACACCCTTAACCAAGCTAAACTAGTTGCTTGTTAAATAAAATTATTAATAAATTGAATGCTGGGAACATATCACACAATGCCATACCTGGTCTTTCTCATACAAACCTCATATTAGACCACTAATTTCTGCCAGTATTAAAAACAAACAAACAAACAAAATAAACTGTTGTTAATTCGTATAGGATACCAGGTCCAATGGACACCTGAGACTGACCAGCCTGCTAAAATATATAATTTCGGTGCATCCACAAAACCACCACAGCCAGTTATCTTCAAAGAATCACGCACCTGCTCTGGAGAACAATATTACCTGTTGGCTCACGAGAAAAATCAAACAAATCAGGCAATGGCCCAACACAGGACAGTGAATGGTTTGAAAGAGGGAAGAATTTACATTTAGCAGATGATGCGGTCCATCACAAAATGGACACCAAAAAAAAAGATCTGAGCACATACATATTTGTGGTTGCACTTCTCAGCAAATACAAAAGACAGCAGGCACTCATTTAAATTACAAACCAATAGACCTGGTCCATTGCAAATGAGCACATTACCTCGTTCAGTGGTCCGATTCAGGCCTGTGATTACTTCACACTCACCCTCCATTACACACAGCACAACAAAAGTGATTGTGAAGTGGAAAAATAAACTCTGCATGGGATAATCCGATTCCTGTTAACATGTTGTTGATGTAATTAATAAAACCATTCAAGCGCCGATGTGCTGTTTGTGCAAATTTCTGTTTACAGAAGAATAAAATGCAAAGCCTCCTATTCTACATGGGTGGCTGCAGCTGAACTGTTTCTGATTAGATGAAGGTGCACTTGAATACAAGTCAAACATTTCGCTCTGACCAACTGTGAGTAAAGGCACCTCTTGAAAAATTAGATATGTCACAGATAACAAAAATTGCATGTGTTTAATAAATTCTTACACTCTGGCTACTTAACAGCCTGTGCATTTTACAGTCGGAGTCATTTGAGTGCTTGACTAGATTGTGTTCTCTGATGCTTACTGTTCGTCAAACACAAAAAAACCCACACAGCTGTGAGAGTGAAAAGCTCCATCACCTTTTTCCTCCTATACTCTCAGTCATTTACATTCTTTTACATCAACTTCTTCTACTACCCTTTTCTATGACACTTGAGAAGAATCAAAACGTGAGTCTATATTTAGCTAAGAAAAACCCTCAGTTAAGAGTTAATCTGCAGGTGCATGGTGGAACAGGGAGGGTATAGTACAGGTAAAGTAGGGGAACAGCTGCATCAAGCCCTGCAACACTCGCTACTTAAATAAACATTGCAAAAGCTCCACTTAAAGGTTTTACCCAAAAATAGACTATGCAGCTATAATGCGCCATAGCAGATGCTACAAGCATGTGACCCACTGCAGTCTCCAAACTATAATCACCAGAACTTTCAGCTGATGATCACAAATCCTAATATATATCGCATATAGGATAGATAAACAATAGAAATACCAGGGAGCAGCACTACGGTAATCTGGATGCAGAGTTAGATCCTTAATCAGCGAGCTGGGTGGGACAGTGACAAGATTATGAGTGAATCGCAATGAATAGACTAATAGATAAAAAGGACCCATTCAATAAGATTAACACAAATTATGAAAAATAAATTCTTAACCACATGCAATACTTTTCTTTTCACATTTCTGTATGGTTCAGCAATATGGGTGTTACTACACTTAAATTACATTACATTATTGTTGCATTTTGCAGTCATATACCTGTATCATGTTCTGAAAACCACATAACAACAAAACTTGCACAGCAGTTAAAGTAACAATATTAAAGCTAGTGCTTTTAAACCTATTATTATTAGTGATTATTATAGTATTGTTGTTTGTATAGACTAATAAAAAATTAAAGATGTGGTAACTGACCAGCCCTGTGGCTTATGAAAAATGTAGAGCTTCGTCGGTACTGGATATCTGAACGAAATTTAAACAGCCTTGTTGGTGCAGCCAAGCTCTAAACCACCGTGGAGAGAGAGAGAGAGAGAGAGAGAGAGAGAGAGAGAGAGAGAGAGAGAAGGAGAGCATCCGGACCAGCAGATCAGTTTGGATATACATTAGTGCATGATGTGCCTAAATGCCCCCTGGTATGAAAGCAATAGAAAATAGTCTGTAGAGAAATACAAAAGAACACAAATAAAACTTTGCTCAGCATCTCGATTTTTTTGTGCTACATTTGTGTCTGTTTTAAGCAGATTTTATTAGCCTTAGTAACTTCAGGCACACATTTTCCTTAAGGGAGGCCCTTAGCCCCATGGTACTCTATATTGATTTTTACGTCTCTCCTGATTGAAAATCCTTTGTAGTGCAGAGCGAGGCTCAATCTGCCTCTGGGAACCAAATTCGTCCATCTACTTCACAAACTTAAAGACATGTCTATTTATGAGTTGGCCAACTTCGAGTCGAATAAGTTTCACTTCACTAAAGCTGTGGGAGAAAAATGACACTACGGGGAGATCAATATATGCAAATCAAATGGGTCATTTACATATTTTACATTATGAAAGTAGGCTTATATCTAAGAGGATGTTCAGTGTAGCACACATCGAGATTCTACTCAAGCTCTTCACTCTATACTGGTAGGCGTTGATAGTAGAAAATTGGCACATATATGAACAAAGCTCTTGAAACTCCCTGCCTGGGGAAAGCTTTTTTTTTTTCTTTTTTTCCCCAGGAAAAGGTACATAACAGCAGAATGTAATTACTGCCACTGATCGTATATCAAAATGACACCCTGTTTCCTTACCATTAACATGCAGGTCTACATGCAGCGGATTAACAAACAGAACATGTGACTGGTGTGTCCGCCGCTTCTGTGTTAATGTGATCAAACCAGGAGATAAAACCCTGCTCAATGTAAGACAATAAAGAATTCATTAAATAAATAAGGAAAAGCTAAACATGTCTCTCTGAGCTCTCTGGGTATTGTTCTTCCGAGCAATGTACAAATAAACTGCAATTAAAAATCCCGATAATGCTTTTGTCGAACGATTAAGCGTTAAGAGCAGTAGACAAAAGAGAAAGACAACATGGTGGTCAGCTGTAAATAGCATTGCTCCGTCTGGAGCCCATGCTGCTCGGCGGTCACTATTGACTGCGGTGGCAGGAGAAGGTCAGGCGCAGAACACGGGCCGCTCAAAAGGTGGAATGAGGAAACTGAAGCAATCTCTGGTCAATATGAAATAGAAATCTCTGGACTGTACTGCGCCAAAGTTACTGGAGTGAGGTGGCCCTGCTGCATGGGGAACTTTCCTGAGTGGAGGGGGGTGTTATGGGAAATTGGCTCGCCCACTGGCAAAGTCTAGCACAGCTCAAATAGAGGATCACACCACACACATCACAGAATACAGATCTGAGCTTTATACAGCACACAGGAGGCAGTGAAGTTTGTTTCAGCACCCTCTAAAACCTACCTACCATCCAGCAGGCCTACAGCGACACGTCTTAATAAGTACACACTTTTAACAAACCGACAATATAAACTGCTGTATTGTACTATATATAATACCACAAATCAAATTTTATGATTTATCTTTCTTATCAGAAACTATTTAATTTTTTTGGGTTCATCCCTCTAACCCTAACCCTTACATAACGAATTTGTTTTGTTAATTCTTCTTATTTTATTCTTAAAGTATTTATTTATTTTTTTGTTACTTGTTACTACTATTCTAATTAAAATTTTACAAACACATATTTTGTCTGATTGTATGTGCTTTTGTTTTTACAGTTTTGTTTTAGTTTTAATATTATTTGCCATTTACCAACACTTTTTACACTCAATCAGTTTTATTCTTGATATGCTTTTAGAATTTATAATTTTATGGTTCATTTAGTTTTCATTTAGTCTTTTTTTTAAATAACTATCAAATATCCTTTGTTCTGTTTTTTATTTCTTTATTGTTTTTATTTAGTTTATTGCATTCTTTCGATTTCTATTATTCGTTCTGCTATTCTTTTGTTACTGGGTTCGTTTAATATTTACTTCAATTTGTGTTTTTCCATTTGTTATTGCTAATTGATTTCTGTTCAATTATGTATGAACATCATCATCATCATTATTATTGTTATTTTTTGTGCTCTTATTATTATTGCATTTTTATATTTTAATAATGAAACACATTTTAATTAGTAACTTACCTTAAATTAAACTGACCTGAGAGCAAAGTAAACACTTTGGAGATTTATGTATAAAAAAAAAAATAATAATAATAAAAATAAAAAGGGGGGTGGGGGGGTCACGTGGCATGTTCACATACAGACATTACAGCCTTCTGCAGTGTCAATGTTGCCCTGTCCTGTATCACATTATTTGGCTAACATGATTTAGTGACTTGCAGGTTTCCTCAGTATTTTTATGGCAATTACAAACTTTGACTGAAAGTGGCTGATTAGATTATAATAAAAATGTGTGCACAGAATAAAAAAAACTTCAAATTTCAAATTTTCTCTATAATTTAGTGAACATTTAAGAAATTACCACAACTGCTATGTGAGTATAATCTCGGTCGAATCGGGTCTGATTTTCTATATTATGCAAAACCTAAAACCTCCTCCTGTCTCAGTCCTTGAGTTTCCTCAGGATCAGTGTGTTCTGGAGACTTAAAGCCACAGGTCTCAGTGCACAAGTACTCATCTGTCTCTCTCTTTGGCACATGTTGATCCATCTCTCTCTCACTCTCGTTTTCTCTCTCATAGAGTGATACCTCGCAGCCAGTGTTCGTGTTTCATCGCCGTATCGATTTGAAGAGAGGGAAAAGGTATAATTCACAGCTAATGTGGGTATGACACTCAGCTGAGCAAAAGCACCAGCCACCAGCGCGCACACACACACACACACACACACACACACACACACACACACACACACACACACACACATATATAATCCAGATATATGCACACATATATATCCCTTATTTTAACGTGAATAGTAAGAATTTAGCATCAACAGCATCCACATGAACAAACAAATCACATGAATAGATTTGTAATGAGTCCGAGTCCATGCACTAATGTGAAAATAATGTGAATTGTCCCATGCAAAAATGACTGTGATTTTTCCATAAAGTCACGGACATATGAATCTCTGTGATGGGTACAGCAGTGAGTCTAACCTTCAACATCACAGCTGCGTAGTCCATCAACAGCACAATAAATCACACAGCCAAACAAAACTGCTGCTTTTAACCTCCTGGTCCAGAGTGTTAATAAATATTAATAGCGTTCATTGCACACCACTTTCAGCTCTATTTAAGAGCTATAAAGGCAGTGTCAGTGCCCATTCACAGCTACACTAATACTGGCGCCAAAAAAAATAAAAAATAGAAACGCTTGCTGACAGCACCGCTGCACTTCTAAATGGATGAATATTGAATTGACATTTTGCACACTAGTCTGATCATGCACAGTTTTCCTTCCTGCAACAGAAGGCAAATGAATTTTGCTCAGCTTCGTGTCCGGACGCTCTTTTCCAGTATGCAGCTTGCAATGAAAGTGAAACGGGTTGACAGAGAAATAAGGCGGCTCACTGGCTGTCTTAATGGCAGTAAATTGAAAGCATTAGCTGAAGTGAGGCCTGAAGGACAGCTAGAGGCAGAATGGGGGGGTGGCGAAAATGGCTTGTAGAGCTGAGAAAGGACGGGAGAAAGTGTGACACGGAAATGTGTGAAAGAAAAAAAAAAGGTAGATGTCAATTTGTCTTGATTAGGCCCAGAAAAAAGGAAAACTAAATGAAATGAATGAACATAAGTCCTTTACCTTCACCTCTTCTCAGTATGCAAACAGTAAGCTGCATGCAATTTAATGCCTACCTCATAAAGAACGCACATTACACTAACCTCCATATGCCATCTAAGTATGATGTTGAATAGAGTCATTTATTTACACAAAGATAATCATAGTTTGTCATTAAACAATTTAATGAAATGTAAAAAATGTTGTTATTGAACAGGATTTAACTTCCTGTTCGCTGGTATTCTGCTGGTCCACTGAGCATAATGAGTTTGTGTAGAACACGAACACGCACATGCAAACAGCTCAACAGCTCAAACAAACCTGAAAAGGCCTTCATAAGTGGCCACCTTCCATTAAGAGGAAATCAACGTACAATCATTTACGTAGTTAAGTAACGAGCGAATGCGAGCGCGAGTGTGTATTTGCATGTTCTGTATTCTTCCCAATTAAAAGCTAATTAATTAGATACAATTCTATTAAGGAACAAATCCCACTCATCAATATACAGAGCCCGGGGTCATTCGCTGCTCAAATGAGAATCGGGTTTCTTACACTGCCAGCCACTAAAAATAACCCACTAGCACAGGGATTAAAAAAGAAAAAAGAAAAGCAAACAAAACCACTGACTCTAGCAGATGACTCATGGATTTACTTAAACACAAGTGCACATTAATGATTTGGAAAATGGAAAAATAGATACAAATATAGACAATTTTTAACGTCCAGGCTCACCTTATATAAATACCATTTTTCTTTGCAGAAATCGAATAGGAAGGTGTAGATGGCCTAAGGGCCTGCAAAGACACATGAGCTCATTTCACACAAGCTTACGAGTCTATGTGAAAAATATAGTCAACTTCATTACCACGATGCAGAAGTGCAACTTTGGAAATCGCAATATTAAACAATTTGTCAAAATGGCAAAGGATCACAAAGCTAAATTTATAACACCAGAGCCTAGAAGAAAAAAAAGAACAACGAAGTGATAAAAATAGTAATATGTGATGTAGATTTTGTTTGCAGAAAATCTGAAATACTTGCCATTATGCTTGTCTGTAGTCTGTGTTAATAGAGGTCTCTGTTGTCCTTGAACACTGTTCATAATGTTACCTTTCTTTCCTACAGACAATGAGCCGTTCTGTTCTCAAGCAGTTTTTGTCAAGCCTCAGACAGCGACGTTTTAAAGTTAAAGAGCCAAACTGCTTCAGCACCAACATGCACACGCGTAGCCTGTTTATCTCTGTACTACGGTGTGCAGGTGCTGATTTTAAACATGCATTTTCTTTTAAATATAACGAACGCAGTAGGTCAGTAGTAGTTTTATAGTATCTCATTAAAGCTTAACGATCATCTCTGTTTAAACACTGTAAGCATCCGATTCTAAAAGACGTTGCTCTTCCTGGATTCCGACACTGGCCACACACGCAGATACACACGCAAACATATATACACATACATATATACACACACACACGTGTAAAGCCATAGCCTGGGGGTAGTGGGAAGCTTGTATTGCATGTTGCTGGCGGCGGTATGACGTAGCAGCTTCTATTTCAAGAGAAAGAGAGTTGAAGTGAGGCTGCTGTGAGTGTAACACTGACCCCTCGTGACCTTTGACCCGAAACACTGCCCGAGGCTCCAACTCGGCAAATCCTCATTCGTTTGCAATTACAGCCAGGGCCCTTTTCTCACGAGAGAGCTCAGGCTAAATCTGCACAATGGTGAGCAAGAATTTAGTCAAAACTGGCTTTTAATCGGGGCCATGCTGCAAGCTACTGGTTGTGTGTTTGTGGATGTGGGTCTCACTGCATTTCAGGAAATCTTTACTGCTTTAAATTCCTCAATCATTGTTTCTAAGTAAAGGTGTTTTTTCCTTTCAAGAACTGGGTCCTAAATATCTATTAACAGGAGCCACTGTACAAGCTATGTGTCGTGCTTTTGTGTGTGTGTGTGTGTGTGTGTGTGTGTGTGTGTGTGTGTGTGTGTGTGTGTGTGTGTGTGTGTGTGTGTGTGTCCGGTGTGTGTGTGTATTCCCAGGCCTTCAATGTTTTTTCTCGCTCTGTCAGTGCTGTGGTTGTAAGTGAAGGCAGATGAGAAGCAGACTTTCCCTCAGCAGTGTGTGTTTTCTGCACTCATCTGTCACTGGTTTACATACATGCAGTGACACCTCTAGTCTCAGCGGGAAGCCGATGTCAGCGTCGTGCCCCGCTAAAGGCAGTCTGCTTGGGTACGCTGCTTCTCCAGGTATCTCTCTGGAGAGGCATTAGGACTTAGTGACAGTATGACAGCACACACACACACACACACACACACGCACAAACACAAAGGCTTAGCATACAGACATACACATGCGCTCCTACAGAAAGCGCTGACTTAGCTCCACATAAATTTCATTGGACACAAAATTTCAACCCCTTGGCCTTGGAGCTACAGAACTTTTGGGATGAATAATGGAAACAAAGAGGTAAAAAAGGCTTTTGGGAACATTAAAAATATGCTGGGGATGAAATATTGGGAAAGTGTGAAATAAAGGGGAAATATTTCTGCGGGCCAAAAGTGCTAAAAGGATAAAAAAGGGATAAAAGGGATAGATAGAGCAATTTATCGCTAATCGGCCAAACAAGTGCCGGTTTCCTTGGCTCATCCATTTCTTGAGACGAATTTAAAAGCGTGAGCCGTAATCCAGATCACGGCTCGCACCTGCAGTCTTTCCTTCCGCTTATTCTCGAGGGCTGTGAGGTGCAGGTGAGCACAAAGCCAAGAAGCGTCACTCTCTTCTGGAGCTGCTATTTTGGACAGTGTAAAGTCAACATTACTCCCTAAGGTTTTCTGCCGATAATGAGCACAAAGGAGGCGTCAGCCCTCATAAACCTTGGGAATAATGTTGCGCTCCTTATGAGCGCTCTTTTTTCCCTCATTCTCTCTTTCTCTTTTAAATTTATCTAATTCCATGTGGACACTTAAAGGGCCCGTCAAGTAGGACACATTCTAAACAAGCATTTTTACTGCTGCCTGCTTCTTAAAGAGGAAGAAACTCTTAAAGGGCAACAATGAACTGAATAACAAATAAATATTTTATGTGCACAACACATGCCATGCATAAATGCTATGCCCAATTATCTGCTTCTTTTTCAGAAAGTGTCATAGGGTATAACCACTAAAACAAAATTCCTTTATTTATTTAAATCACTTTCTTTCCCTCGCAATCTCTGCTTTATCAAACAAATTGTCAACATACTAACACGAGTGAAAATGGAAAAATGACACTTTGACCCAAAGCCATTTGATTTAGAAGAAATAATAAAAAAAGAAAAAAAACAGAGCAAAAGAATTATGCAGAAAATAGAATAGAGGAAAAAAAATGTATACATTAAATATATGACTGGAAATAAAATAAAAAAAGGAAAACTGATTATTTTTCAACCTGTATGTTGAAGCCTGTAAATACTGCCGTTTATTTTAAGATTAATAATTGTACAAAACTGTATTAAAAATATAGTGAATAAAAACCACATCAAGGTGATATTAATTCTGTAGTGCTGCAATTTAACAATTCAACAAAAGCGTTAAAAAAATGATACATTAAAATGAGATGTATATAATACATATACATAGTACAAAAAATGATTTCTTTCATTTTGTCATTTATCCGTACCTAATGGTTTGTAGTATCAGCATTTCATTAAGAGAAGCCTTCAGGCTCTTTCAAAATCAAATTGGTTTGACTTTCTACTATTGTAATAGGGTCAGTTTCGGTAATTCTTTTAAGAGAGGTAAAAAGGAAGGAGAGGAAAAAAATGAGAGAGAGTAAATGCAGAGGGCAATGAGAAACAGAAGAAAAGAAAGTGGTGGTGATGTTGGTGTTGGGGGAAGAGGGGGGTCACTGTAGGGTAGGGCAGCTGTTCTGACATCCTGAAAAAAAAAATAAAAACACATCAATGTCCCTAGGGAATGATCATTACAGCTCTCCTCTCCTAGGCCTCTAAACCTAAATGTTTGTGATATTAATCAAGTGACTCACAAACCCTTATTTTAGTAACAAGTAATTAGGAGGGTGTGTGGGGGGGGGGGATGGGTGAATGAAAAGAAATTAGTATTTTGCATTAATGCAGCTGATCCAGTGAAATGACGCTAAATATTCAGTTTGACAATGTCAACTGCTTAACAGACCCGTTTTTATTTAGTGCTGAGTTACTGAAGTATATATACAGTATATATATATATATATATATATATATATATATATATATATATATATATATATATATATATATATATATATATATAGGCATGTAGAGCAGTTCCAGCAATTAAATTCATCAAATGCATATTTATTTTGTAATTACCTCTCAGCTGGAGGACACGGATGAAGGGCACCTTTCAAGCACACACATTCTCTTATGCAGATTCGCTTTAATAATTCACATGCATTACAGCTCATTCCAACAGCACCAAGCATAAATATTTTCATATCATATACCCAAATTAAAGGTATACAAAGGTATACCGGAGTAATAACCAGGCAGCAGTATGCACACAATGTGTGCATGTGGCAAGTTACATTTTTCAAACTTTATCTAGAGCTCAAAATCACCTTGGCAAGAAATGTTATAATAATTGTTTAGAAGCAGATTAAAATTTTGTAATAAAAAAGTTTAACATGTAAAAAATTTGCATTCCTCTCCACACCACTGCATCTTTCCATTTTTTTTATAATAAATACTTAATTATATGCCTACAAGTAAATAACAAAAAAAAAAGCTGACTATCAAGAGGGTTAAATAACTGTAGGTGTCTGGGTGTGGCCTAATACTTCTTTTTTTTAGTGATGAAGACAATGCTTTTCATACTCCACACTCCTTATTCATGAGGTTATACGTAAATACGATGCAAGATATAGCCCCAATGCATGTTTAATGCACCTTCTTTATAAAAGCCAATTTACAGTGTAAACTGTGTGTTATTTATTGCACATTTGTTAGCAGCTTTGCCGATCCTGACAGGGACAGGAACGTACCCGCCTTGGCCCAAATAGCACCACGCAGACTGCATATTAAGGTGGCAGGCGGTGGGGTAATACCAGAGAGAGAGGAGGGGAGCAGTAAAAGCCGAGGTGAGTCGGGGTCACCGTTGTGTCGGTGAGCACCACAGCTGAAAAGTGCTGCTCCACAGACGGCTGAGATGAGATAATTACATTACGGCTCATCATTAGTGCCGGCTGCCTCCCCCACCGGCTAACGCTAGAAGCCTCCAGTCAGAGCCGAGAGCCAGAAGAGGGGCCAAAAGTGTGTCTACAGATTCCTGATAAGTTCCTACAGCTACTGTTATCTGCATCGCTTTGACATATTAACAGGAGCCAACATTGAATATTAAAATATATTGAAATGTGATCAAGCTTAACCAAAACCTGAGGTCATGCCTCTTCCATAATATTTCCTTACACATTTATTTTTTTTTAGTCTATAGATCGCAAACAGCCCAGTACAGCGTCCAAATACCAGTGTATGCCAGGTCAATGGTCATGCCGCTGCCCTAAAGCTCTAGCTGGCTAGCACTAGCTCAGAGCTCTATAGCACTGCTGGTGGATGCTAACCACTAACCTCCCTATGAGGCTTTGCATGCTTCAGGCAAAACTCTCTCTCTAGGCCTGACACCGTAATCTTCATGGCATTTTACCAACAATTGTTTTTTTCGTTCCTCTTCTCCGCACTTGTCTTACTGAGCTCCTGTGTGCTCCTGGCTTTCAGTCCTCCAGATAGTCCTCAAACAGCACCTCTGCATCGGAGCCCGGCTTCCCTACGTCAATCCTTGGCGTGGTGCCAAGCTGCCAGCGCGTCGGGCCCCTACAGAGGATGAATGGAGCGCTGGGAAGTTAGCGAAGCGCCGCACCAATCGCACACATCTCCCTATGATCATCATACTAATTAAGATCCAACTGCTTTTATGTGATCTTTAGTAGTACATCAAAATATCAATTTGAGACAATTAGCTGCTGAACGTGATGACTCAATTCATCATTCCTGA